>NC_064615.1:1121252809-1121555840 GCF_023898315.1 Schistocerca nitens
CAAGGTCCATTCCTTGAAGAAACTGTATTTCCAGTGTAGTAGGGTCCTGCTGCCGAGCATTTTCAATCTCTTCCTCAACATCAGACGTATCAAGGTCCTAATCAGATAAATCACCTTCGAGAAGCAGCAATATTTCTTCTTCTGATAATGATTTATGATTGCAAATCATCTGGTAAACAAACCAGGAATTTTTTACTAAAGCAGCAAAAAAACTGGTAGATTATATAAATAAAAATTTTAACATATTAATATTAGTTAGTATAATAAAGCTTCAAAAGAAACTTGAAAATATTAGAGTTACACATTATGGTAAACTTTAGTCAAAGTTATTGCATGTACTACACTTGGTAACATAACAAATGCCCAATGATGCCAAATGGAATCACACATGTTTGTCACTTCCAAGCAGAAAATTACCGTAACTAGCATTATTTTCAAAGTGTTTTGTAGTTAATTTACACTTTCAACAATAATTTATTAGTGCAACTTTTATATTAGTTTGCTTCCTTTACCTTGATATAATATTTCGAAAGTCCAGCTGGGTGCACTGTACCGTAGACACCATGCAACAATACATTTGTCAAGGTATTGTAGCCTAGTGCTCTCTGTTTTAGCGAATTCACGGTAGCCAACATAAGAACAATGAACTTTAGAAAGCCCTGCACGCTTGTTTATAATCTTTGGACAAATAGTTTGGCCTTGGGAAAAAGTTAAATATGATGATGCCATACGGCATCACTGGGCTGGAAAGGGTTAAAACCTATGTTTACTAGCCTGTTTTGCTCCGAATAATGATTCCAGTCCCATTCCTGAATATTGACCATTCCTCCTACGACACCCTGTATACTGTCTAAATACACTCCTGGAAATGGAAAAAAGAACACATTGACACCGGTGTGTCAGACACACCATACTTGCTCCGGACACTGCGAGAGGGCTGTACGAGCAATGATCACACGCACGGCACAGCGGACACACCAGGAACCGCGGTGTTGGCCGTAGAATGGCGCTAGCTGCACAGCATTTGTGCACCGCCGCCGTCAGTGTCAGCCAGTTTGCCGTGGCTTACGGAGCTCCATCGCAGTCTTTAACACTGGTAGCATGCCGCGACAGCGTGGACGTGAACCGTATGTGCAGTTGACGGACTTTGAGCGAGGGCGTATAGTGGGCATGCGGGAGGCCGGGTGGACGTACCGCCGAATTGCTCAACACGTGGGGCGTGAGGTCCCCACAGTACATCGATGTTGTCGCCAGTGGTCGGCGGAAGGTGCACGTGCCCGTCGACCTGGGACCGGACCGCAGCGACGCACGGATGCACGCCAAGACCGTAGGATCCTACGCAGTGCCGTAGGGGACCGCACCGCCACTTCCCAGCAAATTAGGGACACTGTTGCTCCTGGGGTATCGGCGAGGACCATTCGCAACCGTCTACATGAAGCTGGGCTACGGTCCCGCACACCGTTAGGCCGTCTTCCGCTCACGCCCCAACATCGTGCAGCCCGCCTCCAGTGGTGTCGCGACAGGCGTGAATGGAGGGACGAATGGAGACGTGTCGTCTTCAGCGATGAGAGTCGCTTCTGCCTTGGTGCCAATGATGGTCGTATGCGTGTTTGGCGCCGTGCAGGTGAGCGCCACAATCAGGACTGCATACGACCGAGGCACACAGGGCCAACACCCGGCATCATGGTGTGGGGAGCGATCTCCTACACTGGCCGTACACCACTCGTGATCGTCGAGGGGACACTGAATAGTGCACAGTACATCCAAACCGTCATCGAACCCATCGTTCTACCATTCCTAGACCGGCAAGGGAACTTGCTGTTCCAACAGGACAATGCACGTCCGCATGTATCCCGTGCCACCCAACGCGCTCTAGAAGGTGTAAGTCAACTACCCTGGCCAGCAAGATCTCCGGATCTGTCTCCCATTGAGCATGTTTGGGACTGGATGAAGCGTCGTCTCACGCGGTCTGCACGTCCAGCACGAACGCTGGTCCAACTGAGGCGCCAGGTGGAAATGGCATGGCAAGCCGTTCCACAGGACTACATCCAGCATCTCTACGATCGTCTCCATGGGAGAATAGCAGCCTGCATTGCTGCGAAAGGTGGATATACACTGTACTAGTGCCGACATTGTGCATGCTCTGTTGCCTGTGTCTATGTGCCTGTGGTTCTGTCAGTGTGATCATGTGATGTATCTGACCCCAGGAATGTGTCAATAAAGTTTCCCCTTCCTGGGACAATGAATTCACGGTGTTCTTATTTCAATTTCCAGGAGTGTATGTTTGACCGCACCCCCCGTTTTTATATGGACACAAAGTCGGGTGATACCGATTAGCGGTGAGAAACAGGAGACCTACAGCCTGACTGGCACTTCAGGAAAAAGCTCGCTGGGCAACCAAATGGAACTCGACACATTTAATGCGACTGTTTCCCTATCAGCCGAGCCGCTGTGCGCGTGTCAGCTACTGTAGTACGGACGGCTGTTGTGCTGCACCGTTGATCTGCTCGTTGGGGCGTCGGCCATCGTGCAGATGAAGTACGTGGCGTAACTGCAATCATCTGCCTACCCAGTGGAGGCAATAAGCCGTCTGCAGACTCCTAGGGCAGAAATTACCTCAGTACAATATAGAACACGTGCTAAGATTTGTGGTTGCTCACCAGCCAGAAACAAATATTCGACTCAAGTATTCTCCCGTCAAAAAAGCGCTTCATTATGTGCCAGACTCCACAGAGAGCTAAAGGATTGTCACTCGAGTAAACAGAGTAGCAGCTCTGTCTAGAGAAACGACTCACAAGTTTCCCCCGTCGTCGATCACTGCCGGCGCGGCGGGGAGGTCTCCCATGTCACGCCATACGCCGCTCCCAGCTGGATCCCCGGCGTCTACGTTTGCGCTTCAGGCGACGAATCCCAATGACCGTTAGAAAAACATTACCTCTCACTACCTGCGTCACGTATCTGCCAGAAAGTCACCAGAACCTCATTCTCCTTTCAGAAGAATTTCTGCAGTACTCAATTTCCTCTCCTTAACACTAGAACCACGGGAACTAGTACTATACATAAAACCGCCGATGTGGTCAAAGCGACCACTTTCTTTGTAAGTACATGCTGTGCTGTTTAATGTAAATACTAATGATCGTGATAACAATGTATCACTTTAATTACGTTTAATATCAGTATAATTGTATTTTACAACAACAATGGGAACATAATATTACTAATATTAAAGAACGTCGTTCACAATATTTATCTGCAACCATACTAATTGTATTGCAGCAGTTTTAAAATTAATAGAAATTAATCTTACTCGAGAAACTAAGTACCCATGAATATGTTAAGAGAAAGACCACTCATAAAATATGACCATATATAGTACCTAATCCTACTTACAAGCATTACAAACTACTGTCTTTATTACTTTATATCTATACGGCCCACAAACATATTTTTGCATTTACTGCACACTTCATTTGTCTTGTTTCTGCATTTCCTCGTTTGGCATAGTTTTCTTACTTTCGCAGGAATTTCCGTTCCTTCTCTTTCATCATCACCATCGTCCCTTTCTTCCTTTTCTTTTCCATCCCTTGGCATCCTTTCCTGATTTCTGGATGTAGGAAGAAATTCCTGCTACTTATTTTGATCCCTGTCACTAGCTTGAAAATGATCCATGCGTTGATGGCTGCTAAATCAAAGATATTGTGAAATACGTGTACAGGCCATCGACGAGTACCAGAGCGGACAGAATATTTCCTCGTCATCTGGTCCAAGACATCTACAGCAAATTTTGTGCTATTGTAGAAGCTCACTGTTTCTGGAAGGTGTTTCGAATTATTTTGTATTTCAACATCTGTGTGCATTTTTGTTCTTTTTACCTTGGTAAACAGTCAGAGTACCACCTTCCCTTTTCAAGAGAACAGACGTATAAAGAGGAGTTTTAATTTTTTTATAGTGTTCGGAATTTCTTTTCTTGCATTGTTGATAGTGCCGACAAGACTAGTTTTCTCTTTTTCCAGTCTCTCCACGAGTGTGACCGTAGTGAAAAAATTATCAGTAGTCACATTTCGCCCCTTATTGCGATATGAAGCTAGCAACTTCATTACTACTTGTTCTGGAAGTTTCCCATCAGGTGCCCTCTGTTCGTTCTTTCCTACATAAGGGAACCCATTACAAAGATATTTTGATTCTACACCAGCTACAAGCCAGAATTTGATTCCGAATTTATCAGGCTTATTCGGCATATATTGCAAATACGGACACCTGGTTCTGCTGGGGAAAAGTTGTTCGTCCACTGTGACATTTGATCCAGGTATTTAATTCATCTGATTGTTTTCTATAAAATGGTTCCAAGTAGCTGATATAAGTGCAAATTTGTCACTTTTCAAACGTTCCGACCGTGTATTTTTTTCATCAAAACGTAGATATTTCAAAACTTCTCGAAACCTCTTTCTGCTCATTGTGTCAGTGAAAAATGGGGCTCCCCACTTTTTCGACCACAACTCATCGACTTCAATACATCTGGCACCTAGTGCACCACGAACATATAATAAAGCAACAAACGCATCTAATTCTTCTAAATGCAAACTCCAGAAATCATTTCCAAGAAGCCGTTGTGCCTCTGCTTCTGTGGATTTCTTTATGTGTTTCAACATTGATTGATCTACTAAAGGGCGCCAGGCACTCGAAACATTATCATTTGACACGTGCCGCTTTGCGTGTGGAGTAGGTCCCCGTGTTTCTTTCAATATATTCTGTTGACCTATCCTACCTGGAGTGGCAACACCGAAGTCTGCTACAGTCCACTCCGTGATCCCGTCCTTCCCCAGGAGTTTTGAGCCAGGTTCTGGAGGTGAACCCTCACTTCGTTCTCCTACGTCGACTCTGTATTGGTCCACTTACAGGAGGTGCAGTTCTTTTTTTACCCAGGGTAGGTCCTTCTCTAGCATTGTTTATATTACTGCTTGGTCCTGGTTCAGCAACTGCGTGAGGAAAGAGACAATTAGAAAGCTACAACTCATTATAAAGATAACATACCACACAATAAAAGAGCAGTAACAGAAGTAGCAGTAGAAGTGTCAGCTCTATTATAATAGTGATCATTGTTCATATAGTAACAATAATGTAACAATATAAGTGAATGAAATTTACCTTCATCTTCAGTCTCGGAGCTGTCACTCTCCACATTAGCGACAGGTTGGTAATCCTCATCTGTAGAATCTTCCACAAGGTCCTCAACTTCAGGATCATTTTCAGCATCCGATTCATACAAAAGTGTCACAATTTCTTCATCTGAAAGTGGCCGTGGCCGTGGTTTGTATCGCTGTGACATCTGATCCATGTCTACTGCTCTGAGACCAGTACTCAAATAATCAGTCTTATTTATGCGAAACCCAATAGCAAACAATAAATGACGTATTGCATTGTTGAGCTTTTAAATTCAAACAATGCGAATAAACTTCAGTAAGCAACATATATAGTACATTGTTGACGAGTGCTAAGAATAAATCCGGGCAGTGACGCACAACAATCTTTAAATAATCTGTTTTCAAATATACATGTAATGTGGTCAAAGTGACCACTCGGCAGTTTTAAGTATAAGTGTTCATTCAAAGAAAACTAATGAAGATAAAATAAATATTGGACTATTTATATGATCTACATAAACGTTTAGGAAAAGTCATTAACTCACAACAGCTTAGATTAGAAATTGACCGAATAATAACATGTTAAAATATAAAAAGTGGTCAAATTGACCACTTGGCGGTCCTAGTGTTAATGCTTCTGTGCTTTCTTCGGCTGAACGTGTGCTCCGATGTGTCCATGAAAATATTCCAACGAGGTCAGCTCTCGACCATGATTTGCGACTCCGCGCGTTCCTTGAACTAAACGGATGTCCTTTCGCATTTTTCCGCTCCCAACGCAATTCCTCCAGGTACGCTATTCTGAAATTTTTTTCACCTCAGCAGATAGCCCCTCCCACCCTCTCTGTCCCCACAACGGGTCATTTGCGGCCTCTAACTTTATAAACCACCACTGACACGCACTGTTCTCTTTCAGGGGAAAACGCTGATGTGATAAAATTATGAAATAGCTATATGCACTTACACCGATGGCGGTAGTAACGCGCACAAAAGGTGTAATACGAAGTGCGTTGGCGGAGCTGTCATTTGTACTCAGAGTATTATTGTGAAAAGGTTCCAGGCGCGATTATGGCCGCACGATGGGAACTAACAGACTTTGAACGCAGAATGGTAGTTTGAGCTAGACGGATAGGATATCCCATTTCGGAAATCGCTAGGGAATTCAGTATTCCGAATTCCACGGTGTCAACAGTAAGCCGAAAGTACCAAATTTCAGCCGATACCTTTCACCACGGACAACGCAGTGGCAGAAAGTCTTTTCTTAACGACCGACAGTAGCGGCGTTTGTGCACAATCGTCAGTGCTAACAGAGGAGCAACACTGCACGCAATAACCGCACAATTTCATTTGGGACGTACTACGAACGTATCCGTTAGGACACTGCGGCGCAGTCTGTCGTTAATGTTCTGTGGCAGCAGACGACCGATACGAGTGCCTGTGCTAACAGCACGACATCGCCTGCAGCGCGTCTCCTGGGCTCGTGACCATATCGGTTTGACCCTAGACGACTGGAAAACCGTCTCGATTTCAGTTGGTAAGAGCTGGTTGGTAGAGTTCGAGTGTAGCACTGACCCCGCGAAGGCATGGACCCAAGTTCTCAACAAGGCACTGTGCAAGGTGGTGGTGGTTCCATAATTGTGTAGACTGTGCTCACATGGAACGGACTGGGTCCTCTGGTACAAATGAACAGATCGTTGACGGGAAATGGTTATGTTCGACTGTTTGGAGACCACTGCAGCCATTCATGGATGTTCCCAAACAACGTTGGAACTTTTATGGATGACAATGAGCCATGTCAACGGTCCATAGTTTTTCGCAAATTCGCTTGGGGAACATTCTGGACAATACGAGCAGATGATTTGGCCACAAAGATGCGCCGACATGAATTCCATCGAACATTTGTGGGTCATAATAGAGTTCAGTTCGTGCACAAAATCCTACTGCAACAACTTTTTCAGTTATGGACGGCTACAGGGGCAACAATGCTCAGTATTTCTGTAGGGGTTTCCCACGACTTGTTGAGTCCATGCCTCGTCTAGTTGCTGCACTACGCCGCGCAAAGGGAGGTCCGACACGATATCGTGAAGTGTCCCACGACTTGTGTCGGCTCGGTGCAAACGTCCGTCCCTGCAGAATACGACAAGATGCTTCCCAGCCCCTCCTTACCCGACAGCGGCTTCAGAGGAATACGAGGCCATTTGGCCCTTTGTGTCAGTCCTAATCCCTAATTCACTGCGCGACATGCCTTATCACAAGAACTATTAGCACGTGGTGCTAGCCAGTAACAGCCAATGAACTGATTAAGCTGATTTTGCATAGTGAAAATGATCTAATGTAAATATAAGCCTACAAGAATATTAAATGTATGGTGGCAAAATCTTGCCGGCTAACTCTGTAATATACTTTCTGAAGTTTATGGGCTACACATTTTGAAATGTATATAAAATATAAATAGATGTATGTATCTGTAGTAACGTATAAAGACAAACGCATTGATTTACTTCCAAAAAATCCCGACCTATTTACTTCAAAATTAATACGATAGAAAGTACATGTTCGGATCAATCTGACTACATTATTATTGAAACATGTATGGTTTATCATTTTATATACAACATACGGAGGGGAATATTGTTTGCAAGAATCTCGATAAGTTCTGGACCAGGTTACTTCAAATTTTTACACTGTACTCCAATAAACGATACGATAGACATGGGTTATTTATCTTTAAATATATACAACATATGTTTCAGAGCTGTAGCAAACTGTATGTATTCGGTACTGAGTAACGAATACTTTGACTGACTATAAATACCGAATCGTTATTCATGAATGTATTTCGTTGCTAGAATCTATCGATACGCTCTCTGTAACGGAAACTAATAAGGAGCCCGCGAATATTGGAATGCGGCAACGGCGAAGGCGAAACGAACAGTACGGATGCGAAATGAATGGCGTTGCCACTCGACGAGGCATGCAGGATGGAACGTGTTACCGTTCTTTGAATTCGGCTCGGCTCATTCGGTTCTGCTCGGCCGTTTTCGGAAAATTTAAGAATGCGCGCGCATCGGTGTAGTAACTGCTGTTTAGGAAATTTGGTTTGTATTGTTCAAGCCTTATAGTCGTGTAAATTTAGTTTCATTTAAAACATTATTTTTGGAATTGGAATATTCTGATTTAATATTTATTGTGAGGCGAATAATTTCTATACACCTGCTGGAGGAATTTCGAGTGCGTAGCTCTATGATTTAGTTAGTTATTATTTATTATAAGATCTTACAGATCTTACTTGGTGTTCCGAGTTTTGCAGATTAATCATCTACGATTCTCAGGTCCGGCTTTAATGGAAATACACGGCTTTTTTTATTTTTTACCTGCAAATATTTTGGTCTCGTCTAGTATAAAAAAGTTGTACAAAAAGTATAAAAAAGATGTCATCTTTAAATGCGATACTTTTTCACTCGTGTCAACGTTAACAATTAAAATAACGTCACAAAAAACTGCACAACAGTCCTGCGGTTCGCAAATATAGTGCTACAACTATGATCGATCACATGCTACAACTGTGCGGTCATACTGGGTCGTCACGAAATATTCCGATTGGTTCCGACATCCCATGAGCGATTTTCGGACCAAGCCACTTGTGACCCTTGTGTCAATCAAGGCGATTGTTTAACAGTTCTGTATTGTTCCTTTCAGTGCAGTTTACAATGGACAAGAAACGAAGTAAACTGTGGAACTATTTTACGATCGCAAGTAGTCCGAAAATTTCCGTCTGAAATGCACTAAGATCTGAAGATCCTTCGTTAGAACCTCAGCATCAACAACAACAAACAACCATTCTTACATTTATAAAAAATGCTCTTAATTGTTGCACGAGAAAAAAGTACTGAGTTAGTTTGTAATACGGTAATTAAGCATTTGCAACCGTTTTCTGTCACTGAAGATGCTGGCTTCAAAGCCGATTGAGTAGTTGCAGCCCAACTATAAATTACCATCAAGGTGTGTTCTGAGCACAACATTATTGGAAGCTCAGTATGTAAGAGTGCATAATAAATAGAAAGACGAATTTGGTGGTGGGTCTTGCGTTTCCAACAATACCAATGGTTGGACGTCTTAGGTAACGACGTCTTACTAGACAGTCACACAGTACACTGTATCGTAAACTGGAAACTAAAGTCCGCATTATTAGGATATTTTGGACGTAACGAGCGGTATACAGCTGACTACATTAAAATAAAATTATGTAATTTATTTCGTATTCGGAAGTACGAGACAAAATATTTGTCTGCGTTACAGATAATGTTACATGAAAGCAGTTCGCTTTGCGGACTACGAACAACCGCCTTGTGTCACGCATACAGTCACGCATACACTTAATTTAACAGTGCTTTCGGGACTTAACAGCACTGGAAATATTATACAGGAACAAAAACAGTCGTAGAACAGTTCCATATCAGTCTATTGTCTACAAAAAATTAACTTCAATTTATGAACAGTTCAAGCCTGGACAAAAAGCGTAAAAACTGAAAATGGACGTCTCAACTGGGTGGAACAGCGCATTGCTGGAAAGGGTTTCTGTTCTACAAGAATCTCCTGAAGTGTCGCTTCGACTTGTCCCCAATCCTGTGGAAAGTCTCCCTGAACTAAACGGCAAACTGTACCAGAAGTTGTTAAAATTTTAAAACCTTTTTAACACTGGGAGGACCGGCACTATCGGCTACCGGTCATTTTGACAGGTGAAGTTGTTGTGTTGGCAGAAGAGCCAACACCGTATTACTAGAGGAGGCCGAAATGCACGCGTCTTAGCTCACGCAGGCTGGCGTGAGGAGGGAAGGACTATACTGACGTGAGGTCTGGAACATGACAAGGAATTAGAATGCAGAAAGCGGACGTAATTAGTTTGATACTTAACTTTAATCCATTAATGATGAACGTCGCTCTTGACGGTACATGATTCACAATATTATCTGTTCAGAATACATTGATAGTAACTGAATATGGCGCCTTGCTAGGTCGTAGCAAACGACGTAGCTGAAGGCTATGCTAAACTGTCGTCTCTGCAAATGAGAGCGTAGGTAGATAGTGAACCATCGCTAGCAAAGTCGGCTGTACAACTGGGGCGAGTGCTAGGAAGTCTCTCCAGACCTGCCGTGTGGCGGCGCTCGGTTTGCAATCACAGATAGTGGCGTCACGCGGGTCCGACGTATACTAACGAACCGCGGCCGATTTAAATGCTACGTCTGGCGGTGACACCACAGAAGTTTTTCTTCTTTGTCTTCAGTTATACTTCTCGAGTTACATCAGTACGGTGTCTTTCTGGGTCAGTAATGCACTACGGAACTTCTATAGGAAGTTTATTTAATTAAATAAAAAAGATCGAAGTAAAGAATACACTGAACACACAAAATCAATTCAAATAAATTTACAAATGCAAATAAACATATAATTATACAGTAACATTTTTATCTGCATGATTTGTACTCAGTCAGAGCCCCAAACAGGCCATAAACATAAATTTAGCACGAAAAATAAAGAAAAATGGACACAAATTGGTGTATCAATAACGAGATGATGGCATTCTTCTCTCTATGACATCTTTTCAAAACCACCATCTTTGCCAGAACCCTTTGATTCACATACTTAGCACTTCCAGCACATGGATCCCATACGAATTTATTGCACTGCACACAAAGATTTTTAGTTTGATTCGAACTTCTGTATCCTCCTACTTGGCAGGTCTACTGTACTGGTACCTCATGTATTTCAATGGTCGCAGTGAATGATGAACAGGTCCTTTCCTTGATTGTACATACACAGAGGAGTGTTGTTCTGCTAATTTGAAAAGAAACACTCGCCAGCTAACTTTTTCTCCTGTTGCCTCTCTGTAAAGGATCCTGGCTTTCATTCCGGCAAGGTCTAGGACGTTGATAAACACGTGCATAGTCCATCTGTGGCAGCTAAATTTGATAGCGTGCAGACGAGACATCTAGTCCAGAATATCAAGTCCAAATTTAGTAGAACTGTTGAAGATCACAGTTTCAGCGAGTTTCTTCTGTATTTGTTCGTCCACTGCAACTGGCTGGTGCGTTGTGCTCAATGGAACAATTTTCTTGGCCTTCCCCTGATAGGCAGTAATTGCTGTGTCACCAGATTTATATAAAACAGTATCGTACAAAGATCTGGCAGTAGACTTAGCTGATGGATGATCTGCTGTATGGGTTTTCTTCAGTGTATCCACCATAGTTGTGTTCTTCCGCTTCAGCTGGTCTGCAAGATGTTTGTCTGTGAAGAAATTGTCACATGTCACATTACTTCCTTTAGATGTGTAAGGCTGCACGAGATGTGTAACAACATGCTCTGCAACATGTATGTTAGTGGGCCTTTCACTTTGTTTACCAAAGTAAGGACATCCATTCACCATGTATTCTACTAGCATCAGATGCTAGCCAGAACTTCAAACCAAATTTGTCTCGTTTATTACTGACGTATTGTATATAGCAGTACCGAACTTAGCATGGATTAAGCTGCTCATCTACGGTTATAAATGCACCCGGTTTACAGTTCTGCATACTGTTAGCTACAGATGAGTTCCAGACTGGGGTAGCTACTGCGAAGTTGCAGTCTTTCTGCACGAGTGCGCTTGTCTTCAAATCTTAAAAATCACTTGACTTCTATCAACTTATTTCTTCCCATAGTGCAAGAAAAAAGTGCCGGCCCCCACGCTTGAAACCACAGAGGTTTCAGGGGGAAATTCTTTCCTATATACACGTGCATACATTGTAGCTATGGCATCTTCTAATTGGTCAGTGTCAAGTACCCAAGCGTCGGCGTGGAGACGTTCTCGGGCTCTGATTTCTGTAAAGTTTTTTGTGTTCTGTAGAATATTATTGTAAATCAACTCTCACCACACACTCGAGTAACTGCCTGAGACTATAAGTTTCTTAGCGTTATAATGGCATGAGGATGCAGAAGGCAATGGAAACCATTGCGTTAAAGATACGTAACGTGTATCCACAAGACATGTGGCTTGTAATTGAAGAAGTGTCATCATGATTTCTACATTGACAAAAGTTTCCGTAATAGCCCCCCCCCCCACCCCCACATTCGGATCTCCGGGAGGGGACTGTCAAGAGGGAGATTACCACGAGAAAAACATTAAATGATGAACAAAAGGATAAAGTTCTACGAGTCGGGGCGTGGAATGTCAGAAGCTTGAACGTGGTAGAGAAACTAGAAAATCAGAAAAGGGAAATGCAAAGGCTCAGTAAAGATGTAGTAGGCACCAGTGAAGTGAAGCGGAAAGAAGACAAGGATTTCTGGTCAGATGAGTACAGAGTAATATCAACAGCAGCAGAAACTAGTATAACAGGAATAGGATTCGTTATGAATAGGAAGGTAGAGCAGAGAGCGTTTTACTGTGAACAGTTCAGAATCGAAAGCAACATCGACAACGATAGTTCAGGAATACATGACGATGTACCAAGCTGAAGATGAAGAGATAGAGAAAGTGTATGAGGATATTGAAGGGCAGGTCAGTATGTAAAGGGGGATGAATAACTAATACTCATGGGGACTTGAATGTAGGGGAAGAAGGAAAGGATACAACAGAATATGGGCTTGGGACAAGGAATGAGAAAGACTAATTGAGTTCTGTAACAAGTTTCAGCTAGTAATAGTGAATATTCTGTTCAAGAATAACAAGAGTAGGAGGTATACTTGGAAAAGGTCAGGTGATACGGGAAGATTTCAGTTAGATTACATCATGGTCACACAGAGATTCCGAAATCAAATACTGGATTTAAGACGTACCCAGGAGCAGATATAGACTCAGATCACAATACAGTAGTGATGAAGAGTAGACTGAAGTTTAAGACATTAGAAAGTATCAATACGCAAAGAAGTGAGATATGGAAATACTAAGGAATGACCAGATACGGTTGAAGTTCTCCAACGCTATAGATACAGCAATAAGAAATAGCACAGTAGGCAGTACTGTTGAAGAATGGACATCTCTAAGAAGGGCCATCAAAGAAGTTGGAAAGGAAAACGAAGGTACAAAGAATGTAACTGCAAAGAAACAATGGGTAACAGAAGAACTCTTCAACTGATCGATGAAAGGAGGAAGTACAAACATGTTCCGGGAAACTCAGGAATACAGAAATACATGTCGCTGAGGAATGAACTAAATAGAAAATGCAGGAAAGCTAAGACGAAATGGGCCGGCCGGTGTGGCCGTGCGGTTCTAAGCGCTTCAGTTTGGAACCGCATGACCGCTACGGTCGCAGGTTCGAATCCTGCCTTGGGCGTGGATGTGTGTGATGTCCTAAAGTTAGTTAGGTTTAAGTAGTTCTACGTTCTAGGGAACTGATGGCCTCAGATGTTAAGTCCCATAGTGGTCAGAGACATTTGAACCATTTTTTAAGACGAAATGGCTGCAGGAAAAATGTGAAGACATCGAGAAAGAAATGATTGTCGAAGGACAGACTCAGCATACAGGAAAGTCAAAACAACCTTCGGTGACATTAAAAGCAATGGTGACAACGGGAATTTCACTGTTAAATGCAAAGGGGAGGGCGGACAGATGGAAAGAATATATTGAAAGCCTCTATGAGGGGAATATTTGTCTGATGTGATAGAAGAAGAAACAGGAGTCGATTTAGAAGAGATAGGGAGTCTAGTATTATAATCAAAAGCATTGTGGGAAGTGGCAACAAAACGACTATTCGATTTGGTGTGTAGAATGCATGAGTCTGGCGGGATACCATCTGACGTTCGGAAATCATCATCCATATAATTCCGAAGACGGCAAGAGCTGACAAGTGGGAGAATTACCGCACAATCAGCTAAACTTCTCATGCGTCCAAGTTGCTTACAAGGATAGAATACAGAAGATTGGAAAAGAAAATTGAGGATGCGCTAGATGACTATCAGTTTGGGTTTAGGTTAGGTAAAGGCACGAAGGGGGCAATTCTGAAGTTGCGGTTAATAATGGAAGCAAGACTAAAGAAAAATCAACACGTTCATAGGATTTATCGACCTAGAAAAAGTATTCGACAATGTAAAATGGAGCAAGATGTTAGAAATTCTGAAAAAAGTAGGGGTAAGCTATAGGGAGAGACGGGTCATATACAATATGTACAATAGCCAAGAGGGAATAATAAGAGTGGACAACCAGGAAGGAAGTGCTCGTATTAAAAAGGGTGTAAGACAAGGATGTAGCTTCGCCTCTACTGTTCAATCTGTACATCGAGGAAGCAATGATGGAAATAAAAGAAAGGTTCAGGAGTGGAATTAAAATTCAAGGTGAAAGGACATCAGTGATAAGATTCGCTGATGACATTGCTACCCTGCGTGAAAGTGAAGGAGAATTACATGATCTGCTGAATGGAATGAACAGTCTAATGAGTATGGAGTATGGTTTGAGAGTAAATCGAAGAAAGACGAAAGGAATGAGAAGTACGAGTGTTGAATGAAAAGTAATGCCTCCACCTTCTTTAATTGGGTGTGGATGGGAGCATTTTAATAAATCAATGGCAGAAATAATACTTAGATGTGATCTTTAATTACCAATATTCACTTTTTCACATTATCACCAGCCAATTGGTTACATTTCTGCCAACGACCAACAAAGTTTCTGAAGTCGTCACGGAAGAAGTCGGCGCTCTCTTTCCGAAACCACAGTCTCACAGTTCTCTCAACGTCTTCATCAGACGCATAATGATGTCCCCGCAGATTGTCTTTCTTTATCGGGAACAGATGGAAGTCAGATGGTGCTAAATCTGAACTGTATGGAGGATGCCGTACGGTGGTGAGTTTTAGTCTATGAAATTCTGCTGTGGTGGCACGTGAAGTGTGTAGTTTGGCATTGTCATGCTGCAGGATAACATTTCCCTCTTCCTTTCGGACACTTGTTAGCCGTCAATTCAGAGTTCGCAGCGTTGTGATGTAACGCTCTGAATTTATTGTCGTTCCACGATCAAGGAAACCAACATGGATAACATCATCTGTGTCCCAGGACACTGTGGCCATGATTTCTCCAGCTGAGGGCTACGTATTGAATTTCTTTTCCTGAGGCGAGTCTTAGTGTCGATATTCCACAGCCTGGCGTTTCGTCTCCGGGTCGTAATGGAGAACCCAAATTTCGTCTCCTGTCACAACTGAATGGAGAATGGCGTCACTTTCATTCTCGTAACGCGAGAGGAGTTCCTGGGAAATTTCAAGTCTGTGCGCTTACATTTCAGGAGTCACCATCCGGGGTACCCATCGTGCACAGATCTTCCGATAACCAAGCGAAGCAATAACGTGACCCACACGTTCTTGTGAAATGATTGTGCTTGCAATTTCTCTCTGAGTGACACGATGATGGTCCTGAATCAATCTGTCAACACTTTGCTTGTGAAACTCGGGGGGTTGCTGTGACAGGACGTCCAACTCTTAGTTTGTCACGCGGGTCAGATGTTTTCGTCTCAACATCTTTAAACTTAATCGCCCAACGACGGACAGTACTCGCATCAATACACTCACCATAAACTGCTTTCATTCTCTGATGAATCTCCTTTGGGGTGACACCTTCTGCTGTCAAGGATTCAATGACTGCACGTTGCTTAAATAGCACTGACCGACCGTCTGCGCAGGGTTCCATAATTTACACTGTAACAACACAACCGTTCAATCCTAAGGCATCCCGCCAACTGGAAATGCAGAGAAGAGGCTACAGAATAAGTCAGTACCTGCCGCATACCATACGTAGGTTGAGGCATTACTTTTCAGTCAACCCTCATAGTAGAAATGAGAACAGCGAGAAACTGAACAACAGGATTGATGGTCACGAAGTCAATGAAGTTAAGGAATTCTGCTACCTACGCAGTAAAATAAACAATGACGGACGGAGCAAGGAGGACATCAAAAGCAGACTCGCTATGGCAAAAAAGGCATTTCTGGCCAAGAGAAGTCTACTAATATCAAATACCGGCCTTAATTTGAGGAAGAAATTTCTGAGAATGTACGTCTGGAGTACAGCATTGTATGGTACTGAAATGTGGACTGTGGGAAAATCGAAACAGAAGACAATCGAAGCATTTGAGATGTGGTGCTGCAGACGAATGTTGAAAATTAGGTGGACTGATAAGGTAAGGAATAAGGAGGTTCTGCGCAGAACAGGCGAGGAAAAGGAATATGTGGAAAACACTGATAAGGAGAAAGGAAAAGGTGATAGGACATCTGTTAAGACTTGAGGGAATGACTTCCATGGTACTAGAGGGAGCTGTATAGGGAAAAACTGTAGAGGAAGGTAGAGATTGGAATACATGCAGCAGATAATTGAGGACGTAGGTTGCAAGTGCTACTCTGAGATGAAGAGGTTAGCACAGGAGAGGAGTTCATGGCGGGCCGCATCAAACAAGTCAGAAGACTGATGACCCAAAAAAGAAAAAAGCGTTACACGTTGGCCCAGGAGTTTCTACAAACACCTTGTGACGCCATAATCTTCCAGGTTCAGGCCCTGGTGCAATTCGAGTCCACAGTGCTCCGTCTGCTGTAGTCTCTGTAATTCCAACTTCAGGATGCCGAGATGGATGCGATTTTTTCTTTTTTTTTCTCGGCTGCGAGTAGGGATTTGTGGTGCTACTGGAGTCGATCGTGTAAGCCTTTGGTTTTGAATATTCGTATTCCGACTCAGATGATTCGCCTTGTTCTGTTTCGTGGGGCTGATATTCCGTGCCATCTTTATAATCTTTATCATCCAACTCATCAGTTTCAAAAATATCTAGAATCTTCTGCTGGTAAACTGTTCACGTAATTCAGTGATTCTTCATCCGAATGAAAACACTGGCGCGCCATAATAATAAGGTAGAGAGCTATTTTCAGAGCGGAACAGCATATTGACAGAGTAAAATGTAAATAGAAAGAGGGAACGGGACAACAACAATAAAATAAAATGAGCTAAGCTGGTGAAAAAAAACATTTTTACGCCTTTACAGACATGAAACGTGAAAATTATCTCATTAGTTTTTTTTTCTTTTAAGGTAAAAATGTCTATAATTTGTTCAGTTTTTGGGATAGACGTTTTTCTTTTACAGGAATTATAAACCACCAAGGTACATTAAAAGTCGTGAAAAACAAGGCCCATAAATTAAAACGTATGCCATTTATTAAATGTTAAACAACGCTCACCGGTCAAATTGACCGGAACGGTCCTTCTAGAGTTAGACAGACCACAGAAGAGATGTCCTCGCAAGCGCAAGTGTCTGTTTCAAAGGTGCTAGCAGGTGGCGACAGTGTAGCGTGGATATTTGACAATACGGAAGTAGCAAAGAACTTTCTGCTTAAGCTAATTATGGAATTTAAGTACCGATTATAAACTGTGTAATGAAGTACTTTCGAAAGCGGACCTGTTAGATCCAGAACTTAGGAGACTTGCTTTTAAAGACAAATCTGTTAAGAGTATGCCAGATGTTCATTAAAAACTGAATTAGAAAAAAATATTCCGTCAAGGACACCACTTCAAATAGTGTTGACTGAGTCCGTATCGCCGAATCCTTTTGACGAAGAGAAAACAAGTTAGAAACAATTTGACGTTGGTTTCTTTTCAACTGTTGCAACGGGTATTGATACTTTCAGTAACGAATACATGTGGTTACACTTAATTCGTTATTGTTGCGGCTCTGCTATGATTAGAGCGAAGCTGATAGGGTTGTTTGCGAGACTCTCGAGGCATTCGGATAATTGACGATACTCTCATAACACTAACATATAATTTACTTTTCTCCCTTGAAGCTGAGATTTTGGTACCCAGTAATACATGGGTTTATCTATTAAAACCGACTGCGACAGAGAAAATGCAGTGCTGTAGTGTGACAATGTGTGGTTTCGTTTTCCTTCTCGCAGTCGTTCTATCGACGATAGTAGGGCAATCAGACAGATTATGGCTTCCACATAAAGAATTTTCTCGTTACATATACTTTCTAACAGAAATTTTGTACTCAACAATGTGATGTTTGTTTTTCTCCTCGCAGCCGCTTTTAACAGAAAACAGGAAACTTGTCTTAATGGCTTATCGGCTTGTGATTAGAATGCTATTATGAAATCTGAATCGTCTTAAATTTCGTAATCCTAGGCGTTCGCAGATTAAATACTTAAAATGCTGCCATTGAAGCCACTACCCCACAGATTCAGCAGCTGGAGAGATCTCTCTCATAAGCCATATACCAATGAACAGCGTATTCCAACTATCCTAAGTGATTTACACATTCATTTTAAGCGACTTCAGTTCCAAATCACTGTTTCGTTTCCAATCATAATAAACAAAGTTTAGGGTCAGAGAAAGAGGGGAGAGGGGCGGGGGGAAGTTGACAGAGAGGGGAGGAGGAAATGGACAGGGAGGGAGAAGGAGGAAATAGACAGAAAGAGGGGTGGAGAGGAGGAAATGGACAGAGAGAGGGGTCGGGTTGATGGAAAGAGGGATAGGGTAGGAAGAGGAGTTGGACGAAGAGATACGGGAGAAGAATATTAGGCCATACATCGAACTCCTGTGCATGTTTTCCAATTGCGAAGCACTGCCGCTTTCGTTAACATACATACAAAACGACGTCTTAATCGATTTCTATAAAGGGAGTTAAAACCCGATCGGAAGGAGAATGTTGAACGACGCTGGCGGAATGTCATCAGCAGTGATAAACCGAAGCTCAGGCGTTCTCTTCGTGTGACATCTTGAAATTGCAAGTTAGCTAACTATTCTCAGACGTCCTCTGCGAGTGACGCGGGTAAATTACACCGCAAAAAAGTGACGTCGACTCGTTAAAATTCAGCCGCAACGGCGCCATTTTCCGCTGCTGTCGCCGTATTCCGAATCGCTCCGTGGCTCTTTCATCTCCGTCCGCTGTCGAATTTCCTGGCCGGCGCTGCCGTTGTCACTGGCCATTATCATGAATAACTACGGCTGCCCGCCGTGAAAACTGGCGTGCGTGACGTCGGTGCGAATGGCTCCTGTCGCTGACATTTATACTGAGCCGGCGCCCGCCGGGCACTTGCTCGACATTTGATGTCGTTTCAGGGTTCTGGTCTGACAATCGCGATATCCCTTTGCTTCCTTTTTTCCTCTTCAGCGCGTTTCAACGCACACCTGGGCATTAGTTACCGTGAGCGCTCCGAGTGTCCCACAAACTACAATTTAGTGCAATTATTTCAATTGTTCGTTAATCGTGTTTGAAGGAAACATTTCGTGTGAATGGTATTGTTGGTGATAACGTGTTATATTCTCTGTAATTTTCGTATTGTGACGATTTTGTATGTTTCGTAAATGAGTACACGATCGATGAAACAGGCAAAAATGATGAATAGTCAGAATAACGAAATAGTTAACATGGCGAACTCGCCAACACAGGAGAACAGGATAATGAATAATGGAGTTGAAAACAATTTAATAAGCAGGGAAAATAGTCCAGAACCAGTTCAAAATTTTTCACAATCGAAAAATTCTCAGATTACGTGGTTAACGACAGAAGATATGGAGCAGTTGATGAGTGCAATATTAAATTTGGGATCTGAATTAAAAACACGGTTAGACTCACAAATAGGAAGAATTAACACAAAGATAGAAACTTTGACAATACAGTTAGGCTCACAAATAGGAACAATTAAAACCGAGATGGAAACAATGGAAACACAGTTAGGCTCACGAACAGGGACATGTTTCAAAAACATGAAAGACGAATCAAAGAAAGAAATTAGAGAAGAAGTACAGCCGATTTTGAATGCTCACAATAATAGTTTAATTTCAACAGAAATTAGACAAGAGGAACAGGACAGGGAACAGGAAGAAAAAGATCGCGTGATAGTACAAAATTTTTCAGAGTTAAATTTACAACGTGCACACGATAAGGAAGAAATATTTGAGAAAATCGAGGAATCCGTACCAAATGACAGCACAAATGACTTAACGCAACAGTGTGAACAGTCAACTACTAAATGTGACAATACCGAAACCCGAGTTGCGACACTTATGGAAGACGTAAATGGCTCTGAGCACTATGGGACTCAACTGCTGTGGTCATAAGTCCCCTAGAACTTAGAACTACTTAAACCTAACTAACCTAAGGACAGCACACAACACCCAGCCATCACGAGGCAGAGAAAATCCCTGACCCCGCCGGGAATCGAACCCGGGAACCCGGGCGTGGGAAGCGAGAACGCTACCGCACGACCACGAGATGCGGGCATGGAAGACGTAAACTTATTGGAAAGAGATGAGGAGATTTCAGATAAATTGACAAATCTTAGTTTACATGGGGATAGAGATTCGGATGATACAGCTCCATTACCATTTGCAGAAACCGAAGCGTACCAGAACATAAATAAACATGTTGAAAATCAGGGAAAATTTAATGAACGCGTTAAAAGAGAATTTGAGGCATTACGAAGGCAAGTCAAACATATTGAAGGCGAAATCGTAGAAAAAGACAGCAGAAGAAATTTAGAATCACAGATAGCAGAGGGGTTTGAAGAAAGTAATTTATTTCATTTACGGGATGCAACAAGAGAGCGCCAGGCGCGCGAACTTGACAATAATCGACATTGGGACTGGGACAGACGCGGTAGGTCTTTGTCGCCACGAGGAGAAAACTTTGACTATAAACACTTCTTGACTGTTCGGAAATTTAAGATCTAGCGCAATTCTAAGAATGACATACATCCATGTGCATGGTTAGATCAATTTATGTACGCACTTCCACCAAATTGGCCACTAAGTCACAAACTGAAATTTATGTGCAGCTATTAAAGTCCTCAGGGGATTCACTACACTAAGTGAATATGTGCCGTAGCATGCATAGGGCCCCGAGCTGTAGTGGTGCTATTTCCCTTTTAGTTTTCTGCACCGCTGCCTACTCTTTTACTATTCTTTGCATCTATAAAAACAACTCTTCTACTATCCATCTATCTAGACAGTAGGTAAAGAGTCCTCAGGGGATTCACTACACTAAGTGAATATGTGCCGTAGCGTGCATAGGGCCCCGAGCTGTAGTGGTGCTATTTCCCTTTTAGTTTTCTGCACCGCTGCCTACTCTTTCACTATTCTTTGCATCTGTCAAAATAACTCTTCGACTATCAGTCTATCTAGACAGTAGGTAAAGATTAACCGGATATGACGATTTTACCCAAAAGTGATTTCGGAAATTACCGTTTGGACTTACTGTATCTTCAGCAGCATTCATTCGTAGTTTAAATGAAATTTTACCTGTTTATATTCGTGACAATATTACTTCATATGTTGACGATATTCTTATTGCTAAACGTTCTTGGAGTGAGCATAACAAAATTTTGGATTCATTATTACGTATTTTTGCAAGAATTGGCATTACAGTGAACTTGGAAAAATCTGAATTTGGTCGTTCTCAGGTGAAATTTCTCGGTCACATTATTTCTACAGAAGGTATTCTTCCTGATCCAGAGAAATTAGACGCTATTCGTAATTATGCTGTTCCTACCAAAAACGTGATGTTCGTAGTTTCCTTGGTGTCTGTAATTTTCTTAGACGCTTGTTAGATTGGACAATTTGGGCCACACCTCGTTTATGCAAATTATGTCAAAAGGCTAAGCCGCCAACGATTTCTCACAGAGCACCGTTGTTTCCTATCATTCCAGCGAAATTAAAGGAGATGGCTGCTGTCGATTTGTTCGGTCCAGTGGTTCGTTGTACAAATGGTTTTGCGTACATTTTGGTAGCAGTGGAATTGACATCAAAATATGTGTGTTTTACACCTTTACGCAAAGCAACAGCTCGTTCAGTATCTAATGCTTTCATCAAACATTTTCTTAAAGAAGTTGGTCATGTTGATAAGGTTATATCAGATAATGGATCACAGTTTCGCTCTAAAATTTGGCTTCGTACTGTACGTCGTCGTAAGATTAAACCAATTTTCATTTCACTTTTTCACCCTCAATCTAACGCTTCAGAGAGATGGATGAAGGAAATCAATAAATTGTGTCGACTTTATTGTCATCAGAATCACAGAACGTGGGATCGGTATCTTCATATTTTTCAAAACATTCTGAATGAACTTCCTAATGATTCAACTTCTTTATCGCCTATATTAATATTAAAAAATAAAGCACCGACAAATCGCATTTCTGAAATAGTTTCTTTCCCGCCTGCACGGAAACTGCGGAATTCTGAAGTTGTCAACCTGGCCCTACAAAACATTGCACCTGCGGCTGCTAGAAGAGAGAAATAAGCTAAACGTCCTGGTCGTTTAAAAACTTTGTCAGTTGGTCAAAAGGTGTTAATTAAGTCTCACCGCTTGTCTCACAAAGGAAAAGGCTTGTGTCGCAAATTTTTTCTGCTTTATTACGGTCCATATAGAGTTCGCAAAATTATTCATGATAACACTGTCGAAGTAGAAACTCTTAAATCTCGGCGCTATAAGGGAGTACATCATATATCGAACGTTAAAATTTTTGTGGAATGACATACTTTCGAGAAACCAACAGTTATACGTAAACATGCGGAGAGTACAAGGATACCGCGCCGTGTTCCGGCGGCGGCACAGACTCAAAGCAACAGTGAAGTCTGCGCGCCCCACAAGGCAGTCGTTGACCGCAAACAATTACTTCCTACGTCACGCGTACCACAGCTGATCGAGCGCTCAGTGCAAATGCACTGACAGCCGTAAACAAATACACAGTCTCATTTCTCCGATTAAATTCAGTATAAAGCTATAGTGACTTGATAAATTATGTTATTAACATTCAGTATTTTTCAGGATACGGTTCTATAAAATATTTAAGAACTTCAGGTAAATTCTGTGCGTGTCCAACGTTAAGACGACTTGCTATCGAGAAAATTTCAGGAAGAATGTAATTTCGAAGAAGAAAGTAATAAACTAAAAAGGTAACTATTAATTGAGTTTATTTTTCAGGTAACATATTTCCACTTAGGTACGTACTTTAGACGTATTTTGCTGCTCGCGATTACGTGATTTATACTTTGTGCTAAATTTTATGTTCTATGAATTTACTTGTGAAGCGACGTGCTTGCGTACATTAACTGATTTTGACAATGATTGATTAATGAACAGGGTTGTTACTTATGTATATTATGCATTGCTTGGCTGCTATGCTTTTTCACTGATGTCATATTTCTTTTATTATGTGCCTGCTGTGCTTATTTATTTAAATTATAATTGTCACCTGATTAGTTGTGCTGATATGGTTATGTATGTAAGTTATACTTTGTGATTTATCTGCTTGCGCCTTCATGTTTACTTATTAAGATTACATATAAACATTTATTTGCTTATGCTGATATGATGCTAATGACCTGTTTATTATGTAAGATATATATTTGCTGCTTTGCGTATGGATTGCATATTTACACATTTTTGTTTTGTTGTCATAAGTACTCTTTAATTTGGTATATAGAAATGCTGATATGAGGTGTACGAACATGGAGTTTAGGTTACACTGTGGTATTAATTATAGATTGTTCGCTTGGCAGAGCCTCGTTGTAGGAATTATGCTGCATCCACTTGTTGACATTTTGTTCTCTATTGGTATATTTACTCGCTATTGCATGTTTTGCTTACGCTCAGTGCTTTATATTTTAAGATAAGAAAATGAACTGCTATAATTCTACGAACGACGTTGGTACAGGAAACTTCATAGAAGTCACATGAGCAGGAGGTTTTATGGAAGCTCTATAAATTTATGCTAATAGGAAGGAAGCTAACGACATGACATACCAACACTAGGGTTAGACCATTGACAGTTATTACACTGCATTCTTCGTGAGCAATTGAAATAGTAAGTGACACTTGACACAAGAAATACTCCACATGTTTGCTTATATTTTGTCACAATTCTTGAAGTGGTGTACACACTGAAATATTTTGATCATTCACACTCTGTACTCGTACTTACTTACTGAAAGTTATTCAAACTAAAGGCTGTTAGAGGTCATGTATGCATTTCTTTTGTTTAATGATGGACAAGGTAACCAAAATGTATTTTATAATTCATAATGAGTAGAAGATATGGGTCAGATGGATTACACAGAGGTTGTGTGTGGACATTGTGTCTTCGGATTGCATGGGATGATGAATTGCAGTTTGCACTAGGATTTTATCTGTACTTGTTCGAGGAGACTGACTAGAGGAAAGAGTTGTTATGGAAGTGAAATGATATTGGCGATAAGGTTTATATGTATCGACTTATTGAAGAGGTATTATTGAGGTACTGAGATTGTGTGAAGTTGATGATTATTGGAGTTTTGGCGGACAAGATGAAAGGTAAATGATATTGATGATGAGGTTTATATTGAAGTATTGAGATTATCGGTAATAAGGTTTATATGTATCGACGTATTGAAGAGGTATTATTGAAGTATTGAGATTATGTGATGCTGATGATTATTGGAGTTTTGATGGATAAGAGTCAAAGTAAGTGAGGAGCATATTTTTTTTGTTGGTTTATATAGAACAAGGAGGATGAAGATGGCAGACTAGAACACTAAAGTGGAAGGAAGATTGTCTACACACACTTTGTTAAATCAATAAGCAGTACATATACTTTTTTTTGGAGAGAGGAAGTATTTGCATATCTTGGCTCACTGACAGTTGTTCAGCAACCGTACATTTGATTTGGCTTGGCAAACATTGGTCTTGACATGATGACTATTCCGTTGACTAACTATTATTGACTGTTATACATTGCTGCCACTACTACTTGATACACATGATGAACATCAAATCTTGGACAGAATTACATTTACACAGTTAACACTATTCAATTACACAGTAGTACTTAATGTGGATGAAAGATGAGTGAGTGTGTTTTGTGTGTTTTCCTTTCCTAATCCCAGATAATTGGTACCGACCTATCTCCTAAATATTATTTTACTTGTTTGTTGTGGCTTGCACTGACACCCATAAATATTGTAGGTTTACTGATATTTGTGTATTTGTAATAGTTAATATGACAATTATCTGATATCATTTGTATGTTTATTATAATTTGTATGTTTAGTGTAAGAGCATTGATAATAATTTTGTAAAAGCAATTGTGTGTGCATTCGAACTATTGTTCATGCCTGAACTGTCTGATTAATGATGGTGAATATTATGGACTGTTACCTGCACTTTTTCAACATAATGGGTGCCACTTAGAAATGTTTAATTTCTGCTGATGAACTGTGCGATTAGTGATAGTGAACATTATGGACTGTTACTTGCACTTTTTCTACATGATTGGTGCCACTAGGACATGTTTAATTTCTGCTTATAAACTCTGATGAACAGTGTGATTAGTGATAGTGAATATTATGGACTGCTGCCTGGACCTGCTCATCATTGCTAGGTGCCACTGATGAACTGCTTCTACTGACATAATGTCACTTGTTGGTGTCTGCACCTGCTCAACATTGCTGGGTGCCACTGATGAACTGCTTCTACTGAAATAATGTCACTTGTTGGTGTCTGCACCTGTTCAACATTGCTGGGTGCCACTGATGGACTGTTTCTACTGAAATAATGTGACTTGTTGCTGTGTGTACCTGTTCAACATTGCTGGGTGCCACAGATGGAACTGCTTCTACTGAAATAATGTCACTTGTTGGTGTCTGCACCTATTCAACATTGCTGGGTGCCACAGATGGAACTGCTTCTACTGAAATAATGTCACTTGTTGGTGTCTGCACCTACTCAACATTGCTGGGTGCCACTAATGGAACTGCTTCTGCTGAATGATGTCACTTGTTGGTGTCTGCACCTGTTCAACATTACTGGGTGCCACTGATGGACTGCTTCTACTGAAATAATGTCACTTGTTGGTGTCTGCACCTGTTCAACATTGCTGGGTGCCACTAATGGAACTGCTTCTGGTGAATGATGTCACTTGTTGGTGTCTGCACCTACTCAACATTGCTGGGTGTCACTAATGAACTGCTTTTACTGACATAATGTCACTTGTTGGTGTCTGCACCTGTTCAACAATGCTGGGTGCAACTGATGGAACTGCTTCTATTGAAATGATGTCACTTGTCGGTGTCTGCACCTACTCAACATTGCTGGGTGCCACTGTTGGAAATGTTTCTACTGAGATGATGTCACTTGTTGGTGTTTGCACCTGTTGACCATTGCTGGGTGCTACTGCTGGAACTATCAACTACTTGTTTTTTTTTAATAATTAAAAGCATTTTATGTGAACATTTGTATAAACTGATTTTTTGTGTATTGTGTAAACTATTATGTAAAGTCATATGTATGAAAGAATTTGTATTGCTTACTGTATTTCATATATTAGATTATTGAGAGATCAGTGCAAAGCCAAAATTTTATCTAGTTATGTGATATTTATGTATTAATTTTATCTTTTATTTTTGTCTGTATTTTTTTTTTGGACGAATTTGGTGGTATTTTCACCACCAATGCTGGCAAAAATACCATCAAATTCTAGCCCGTGGAGGAAGGGCATATGAAAGGTGGCTACACTGAGCCACAGCGCCAGAGATCGCGCTAGAGAGTATTGTTCCGCCGCCTCCACTGGCAGTGATTATTGAGAAGTAGCGGAGGGCAGTGTTTGCTGAGATGTCGTAGTGGGCAGTGCTTGTTGAGGTGTCGTGGTGGAGAGTTCTTGTCGAGAGGTGGTAGTAGCGAGTGCTTGTTCCATGTTTTATGCAGTTGTTTGATGGAGATATTGTAATGATTAGAGTGCTTTTCATCAATATATATGAAGGTAACAAAACTCGGTTTATTTCTCATTATTTCAATGTCTTGAATAATGCGTCATTACAGGTTCAGTCAACAAAGCATCTGGCTTGTGTTCTTGGATTAGAGTGTAATTCTGGTTTTCTTGCGTAATTATAGTATTTCTATTTTCTTTAATTACTTCACTATAAATGATATTTAAAATTTCTTGTGTTATTGAAGAAGAACCGTGCCAGATGCGTACGTTGAATCACACTTCCACACACAGAACAGTTACACTTGTGCTTTGGTTTTGTACGTTTTATAGTTGCTGGGGACTTCATTAATTAATTGTGTTAACGGAAATTTCATTTCATTCTTTGTTGTTGTTCTATGCAGTCAGATTGCGTACAAATACTAGTCAGGGCCAACCGTTTACGATACTGCGTAATCGGACTTACAGCTACGAAAAATTATTTGCATTCTTTTATATAATTAAGCCCCCATGCAGATGTTCATCAAACGCCGAAAGTCTTCCTGAACGTGGAGAGCAACTAATCTCGAAATGATTATCATTAAAACGGAAAAACAATTTTCTTGCTGTGCTCTGTCCAATGGCATAATCTGCATACACGTCGCAAATATTTCAGATTGCCTCGACTGTTGTCACCCCTACACTGGACACAAACACAAGCAATCGTCCGAAATGTTCCGATTTCTCTACTCGGCACTTCATTTTCCATCGTCAACAGCTCCCCATCTCCAAATGAGAGAGCGACCGCATCTAAACTAAAAAAGCAACTATGGACAACAAATAAAATTGATAGTCAACAAATAACCCCATGTTGTTGTTGTGGTCTTCAGTCCTGAGACTGGTTTGATGCAGCTCTCCATGCTACTCTATCCTGTGCAAGCTTCTTCATCTCCCAGTACCTACTGCAACCTACATCCTTCTGAATTTGCTTAGTGTATTCATCTCTTGGTCTCCCCCTACGATTTTTACCCTCAACGATGCCCTCCAATACTAAATTGGTGATCCCTTGATGCCTCAGAACATGTCCTACCAACCGATCCCTTCTTCTGGTCAAGTTGTGCCACAAACTCCTCTTCTCCCCAATCCTATTCAGTACCTCCTCATTAGTTATGTGATCTACCCATCTAATCTTCAGCATTCTTCTGTAGCACCACATTTCGAAAGCTTCTATTCTCTTCTTCTCCAAACTATTTACCGGCCATGTTTCACTTCCATACATGGCTACACTCCATACAAATACTTTCAGAAATGACTTCCTGACACTTGAATCTATACTCGATGTTAACAAATTTCTCTTCTTCAGAAACGCTTTCCTTGCCATTGCCAGTCTACATTTTATATCCCCTCTACTTCGACCATCATCGGTTATTTTGCTCCCCAAATAGCAAAACTCCTTTAAAACTTTAAGTGTCTCATTTCCTAATCTAATACCCTCAACATCACCCGACTTAATTCGACTACATTCCATTATCCTCGTTTTGCTTTTGTTGATGTTCATCTTATATCCTCCCTTCAAGACACCATCCATTCCGTTCAACTGCTCTTCCAATTCCTTTGCTGTCTCTGACAGAATTACAATGTCATCAGCGAACCTCAAAGTTTTTATTTCTTCTCCATAGATTTTAATACCTACTCCGAATTTTCTTTTGTTTCCTTTACTGCTTGCTCAATATACAGATTGAATAACATCGGGGAGAGGCTACAACCCTGTCTTACTCCCTTCCCAACCGCTGCTTCCCTTTCATGTCCCTCGACTCTTATAACTGCCATCTGGTTTCTGTACAAATTGTAAATAGCCTTTCGCTCCCTGTATTTTATCCCTGCCAACTTTAGAATTTGAAAGAGAGTATTCCAGTCAACATTGTCAAAAACTTTCTCTAAGTCTACAAATGCTAGAAACGTAGGTTTGCCTTTCCTTAATCTTTCTTCTAAGGTAAGTCGTAAGGTCAGTATTGCCTCACGTGTTCCTGTATTTCTACGGAATCCAAACTGATCTTCCCCGAGGCCGGCTTCTACTAGTTTTTCCATTCGTCTGCTTGCTCAATATACAGATTGAATAACATCGGGGAGAGGCTACAACCCTGTCTTACTCCCTTCCCAACCGCTGCTTCCCTTTCATGTCCCTCGACTCTTATAACTGCCATCTGGTTTCTGTACAAATTGTAAATAGCCTTTCGCTCCCTGTATTTTATCCCTGCCAACTTTAGAATTTGAAAGAGAGTATTCCAGTCAACATTGTCAAAAACTTTCTCTAAGTCTACAAATGCTAGAAACGTAGGTTTGCCTTTCCTTAATCTTTCTTCTAAGGTAAGTCGTAAGGTCAGTATTGCCTCACGTGTTCCTGTATTTCTACGGAATCCAAACTGATCTTCCCCGAGGCCGGCTTCTACTAGTTTTTCCATTCGTCTGTAAAGAATTCGTGTTAGTATTTTGCAGCTGTGGCTTATTAAACTGATTGTCCGGTAATTTTCACATCTGTCAACACCTGCTTTCTTTGGGATTGGAATTATTATATTCTTCTTGAAGTCTGAGGGTATTTCACCTGTTTCATACATCTTGCTCACCAGATGGTAGAGTTTTGTCACGACTGGCTCTCCCAAGGCTGTCAGTAGTTCCAATGGAATGTTGTCTACTCCGGGGGCCTTGTTTCGACTCAGGTCTTTCAGTGCTCTGTCAAACTCTTCACGCAGTATCGTATCTCCCATTTCATCTTCATCTACATCCTCTTCCATTTCCATAATATTGTCCTCAAGTACATCGCCCTTGTATAGACCCTCTATATGCTCCTTCCACCTTTCTGCTTTCCCTTCTTTGCTTAGAACTGTGTTTCCATCTGAGCTCTTGATGTTCATACAAGTGGTTCTCTTATCTCCAAAGGTCTCTCTAATCTTCCTGTAGGCAGTATCTATCTTACCCATAGTGAGAAAAGCCTCTACATCCTTACATTTGTCCTCTAGCCTTCCCTGCTTAGCCATTTTGCACTTCCTTTCTATCTCATTTTTGAGACGTTTGTATTACTTTTTGCCTGCTTCATTTACTGCATTTTTATATTTTCTCCTTTCATCAATTAAATTCAATATTTCTTCTGTTACCCAAGGATTTCTACTAGCCCTCGTCTTTTTACCTATTTGATCCTCTGTTGCCTTCACTACTTCATCCCTCAAAGCTACCCATTCCTCTTCTACTGTATTTCTTTCCCCCATTCCTGTCAATTGTTCCCTTATGCTCGCCCTAAAACTCTGTACAACCTCTGGTTCTTTCAGTTTATCCAGGTCCCATCTCCTTAAATACCCACCTTTTTGCAGTTTCTTCAGTTTTAATCTACAGGTCATAACCAATAGATTATGGTCAGAGTCCACATCTGCCCCTGGAAATGTCTTACAATTTAAAACCGGGTTCCTAAATCTCTGTCTTACCATTATATAATCTATCTGATACCTTTTAGTATCTCCAGGGTTCTTCCATGTATACAACCTTCTATCATGATTCTTAAACCAAGTGTTAGCTATGATTTAGTTGTGCTCTGTGGAAAATTCTACCAGGCGGCCTCCTCTTTCATTTCTTAGCCCCAATCCATATTCACCTACTACGTTTCCTTCTCTCCCTTTTCCTACACTCGAATTCCAGTCACCCATGACTATTAAATTTTCGTCTCCCTTCACTATCTGAATAATTTCTTTTATTTCATCATACATTTCTTCAATTTCTTCGTCATCTGCAGAGCTAGTTGGCATATAAACTAGTACTACTGTAGTAGGTGTGGGCTTCGTATCTATCTTGGCCACAATAATGCGTTCACTAAGCTGTTTGTAGTAGCTTACCCGCCTTCCTATTTTCCTATTCATTATTAAACCTACTCCTGCATTACCCCTATTTGACTTTGTGTTTATAACCCTGTAGTCACCTGACCAGAAGTCTTGTTCCTCCTGCCACCGAACTTCACTGATTCCCACTATATGTAACTTTAACCTATCCGTTTCCCTTTTTAAATTTTCTAACCTACCTGCCCGATTAAGGGATCTGACATTCCACGCTCCGATCCGTAGAACGCCAGTTTTCTTTCTCCTGATAACGACATCCTCTTGAGTAGTCCCCGCCCGGAGGTCCGAATGGGGGACTATTTTACCTCCGGAATATTTTACCCAAGAGGACGCCATCATCATTTAATCAAACAGTAAAGCTGCATGCCCTCGGGAAAAATTACGGCCGTAGTTTCCCCTTGCTTTCAGCCGTTCGCAGTACCAGCACAGCAAGGCCGTTTTGGTTATTGTTACAAGGCCAGATCAGTCAATCATCCAGACTGTTGCCCTTGCAACTACTGAAAAGGCTGCTGCCCCTCTTCAGGAACCACACGTTTGTCTGGCCTCTCAACAGATACCCCTCCGTTGTGGTTGTACCTACGGTACAGCTATCTGTATCGCTGAGGCACGCAAGCCTCCCCACCAACGGCATGGTCCATGGTTCATGGGGGGGGGGGAACCCATAGCAACCTAAAAACCAACGTTGAAAACAGAAACGCTACGAACGTATGCATCAAACGAATACTGTCATTATAGTTAATTTTGGGCGATCTGTTAACAGGGTGGGATGATGACTGCACGCTAGTGAGCCATAATAAGCTTATGCACTGGTGGGAGGATTAGTGCTGGTGATGGTGACGATGGTGGATATGGTTACTGTGATGAATAGAGTGGTGGTGCTGGTGACGTTGTTGGTACTGAAACTGAAGATGACGTCGAGGAAAGAACCGTTAAATGATTGTGTCAGCACGCTGTGGTGGTGGTTGTGGTGGTGTAATCGTTGATAGTCGTCCTAGATTTGGCGTAGTAACCAAATATAAAGAATTTCCCTGTAGCTCAGGGTAGGCCCTAACAGTCAGCGAGATGTTCACGGCGATGACAACGCAGGGGGATAGCGAGATGTTTATGTTCTGCTTTGGTGTAGGAAGGAGCGACGATTCTTCTTGGGAGTTCTGGCCAGTGTCTGAGGTACGGACTTTGGTCTTGGCTGTTCTCGATATACGCTTTTTTGACTATAATGTCGAATGTGATCCGTTAGGCACTTGTGAGTAGTACCTGCGTCAACACTGAAAAAAAGAGGCATTACTGTGCATAATAGGGCTGTTGTTAGAACAAAGACGTATCGATTTAGCGATGCTTTTTCCAACAAATCTCACTGGTCAGAATGACGTCAAATTGCAAGTGAATATTATCGGAGAAGGGGAAAAACGTATGGCAGAAGGAAGGAAATAGTGTTAAAATTCATCAATAGATGGCGCTGTATGTGTCAGAATACGTAAATGGAAACACCTGTCATGCTCACGACCCGTTGCATTGGCATAAAAACGCCGGGCACACGGCTTTTCCTCCTTTCGCGTCTGCGACGTTCGTCATGACTGTCTCAATACAGGATAGCGCTCTGCTTGTAAAGCTGTATTACAATAATGATGACTGTACACGCATCACTGTGCAGATATTCGGACACTGAAGGGTTTGAAAAAAGGCGTTGATCTGATGACTGCCGTGGGTCTGGAGAAAATTATTCGAAAATTCGAAAAGACGGGTTCCTTTCGTGTGCAACCTGGTAGAGTGAGGAAGCGACATCTGTGAAAGCAGTGGTCACAGCATTTCAGGAGGAGATGAGTAGTGGTGTGTAAACGTATAGTGCAAGGAGAATCGCCGAAACACTGGACATATCCGTGAGCACGGTGCGTAAAATCCTACGAAACATCCTTCTTTCCTATCCATTCAAAATTATCCATGTGCACGAGTTGCTTCCTGTTGACCCTCCAGCATGGAAGTGGACAATGGTTGGCCGTGGAAGATTTCATGGACAGACGAAGCCCACTTCCATCCGACAGGATGTGCCACACAGAACTGTCGAATACGGGCAACAGAAAATCCACACGCAAATCAACGAGTACCACTTCATCATAAAAAGGTCAATGCGTGATGTCAGTTTACGGCATCATTTATCATAGAGCCAAATTTTTTCTAAGAGTCAGATGCTTCCAGTCCTGTTACCTGCACAGTCACTGGTAAGCGCAACCACATCATTCGAGCTTTCCAACAACGTGGATGTGTGGATGGGATCATTTTTATGCAAGACGGCTCACCTCCGCATATTGCAAATCCAGTTAAGCAGCTGCTGAAGCGCCATTTCGGATATGCTAGAATTATCATCCGCCATTTACCTACAACCTGACCGTCCCGATCACCTGATCTGAATCCGTGTGACTTCTGGCTGTGCGGCTGCCTGAAAGATGTCGTGTTCAGTGTTCTGATTGCAAACTTAGCCGCATTGAAGGCACGCATTGTGCAACACATTCTGAACGTGACCCCGGATACACTTCGATCAGTTGTGGAACATGTGGTTTCTCGATTTAAACTTGTTGCAGAAAGCGGTTGACAGCATATTGAACATGTTTTGCGCCAGTCACACGGAAATTAATAATTCGATCTGATTTTAACTGATGCTTTTTCTGAGGATTTTTGGCCTCAGGACAATTAAAAAACAATGTGACTCATGTTGTTATGCGGTTCTTTGGCCTCAGGACAGTTAAAAACCGGTGCGAGTTATGCTTTTTATGAGGGATTTTGGCCTTAGGACATTTAAAAACCGATTTTCCGCATCCGATGTGATATGACCTTGCCGTGGTGGATGGACTTACGTAACTAACAGTATCACAATTGTACACCCATGCACACTGAGTAGCACGGTTTGTTTAACGTCAAACGTACACCTTTGGCACTGTTGTATGATTCATTTGTCACTTGTAGTCGACCACTATTAAATTATGATGCTTACAGCGCCATCTATTGCTTCATTTTGTAACTATTTGTTTTTCTTCTGCCATACGTTTTCCCCATTCTCCGATAATAGTCCGTTGCAATTCGACGTCATTCTGACCAGTGGTGTTATTTCTACAGCGGTTTGGAAGTTTAATTATAATCGCCCTGCATATCGGTGGTAGTTTTACTCCGATATACCGATATATCGATATCAAATAAGGAATATCGAGTGCCGATCTTTTTATTTTGTATCATTTTTTCACAATTTTCGGTAATATTTGAAGTTGTTCTTTAGAAATTGCAGCATAAAGTAATTTTACTTTCACTGTGTGAAGGAGTCTTACTACTTTTAAGCTTACATCCAGTCTCTCTCAAATGGCTCTGAGCACTATGGGACTTAACATCTATGGTCATCAGTCCCCTAGAACTTAGAACTACTTAAACCTAACTAACCTAAGGACAGCACACAACACCCAGCCATCACGAGGCAGAGAAAATCCCTGACCCCGCCGGGAATCGAACCCGGGAACCCGGGCGTGGGAAGCGAGAACGCTACCGCACGACCACGAGATGCGGGCCAGTCTCTCTCTTTGACTGCGTGAAGGAAGTATATGTGGCACCAAAGAAGAAGTCCTATTGCACTGGAGGGTGGCGGTGAGAACGGAATAACAATATTTCCGAGGTGAAGGAACAGCACACCAGCTGCATTAAAAAACAATTTTTTTACGCCACTAGTGTGGTTTCTTCACACCGCTATTCTTCAAATATAGTTGCTTAAAATGATGAACAAAAATCTAAGTGACAAGACTGGTCTTTGCAGTGGGCGGGGACGTGTGGGAAGAAATGCTGACGTAATCGGCGCTCTGCGCTCCAAAAAGAAACTGCGGCGTTTAGCTTCACCACACAATTCTGACACAACTTCTGTATCACAGGCGTTGGGAAAAATGAGAAAATGGGGAAGTCGACGTCAAGTGTTCCGGACAAATCCAATATGTGACCAACCGAACGACAGACCCACCATACTGTGGCACTTACATGCCGTTACCGTCGCTAACAAAGTGGTTATCGCGAAGCGTGAACGTGCTTCGTTTACCTTTCAGTTCTTACTATAAGGGGGATAAGCAAGCTGCTAGCTTGTTGATGTACAGACTATCTAATAATAAACTAATACTTACATATACAGCTCTAAAACCAGCAGGCCATTTATAGTGCGCATCCGATACTTTTATAGGCAGGTACGTCGATATTTTTTCGTCGGTATATCGATACTTTTTCTATATCGAGACCCAATAACTATATTTTTTAATATCGCTGTAGATTCCCAACATTTTAAAATTATCAACAGTCCTAGTATACCGTGATCGACTGGTAGTTGCTTCCGGGGATTTTCATACTCCGTATGCATATGTAGATTGTACACTCCTGGAAATGGAAAAAAGAACACATTGACACCGGTGTGTCAGACCCACCATACTTGCTCCGGACACTGCGAGAGGGCTGTACAAGCAATGATCACACGCACGGCACAGCGGACACACCAGGAACCGCGGTGTTGGCCGTCGAATGGCGCTAGCTGCGCAGCATTTGTGCACCGCCGCCGTCAGTGTCAGCCAGTTTGCCGTGGCATACGGAGCTCCATCGCAGTCTTTAACACTGGTAGCATGCCGCGACAGCGTGGACGTGAACCGTATGTGCAGTTGACGGACTTTGAGCAAGGGCGTATAGTGGGCATGCGGGAGGCCGGGTGGACGTACCGCCGAATTGCTCAACACGTGGGGCGTGAGGTCTCCACAGTACATCGATGTTGTCGCCAGTGGTCGGCGGAAGGTGCACGTGCCCGTCGACCTGGGACCGGACCGCAGCGACGCACGGATGCACGCCAAGACCGTAGGATCCTACGCAGTGCCGTAGGGGACCGCACCGCCACTTCCCAGCAAATTAGGGACACTGTTGCTCCTGGGGTATCGGCGAGGACCATTCGCAACCGTCTCCATGAAGCTGGGCTACGGTCCCGCACACCGTTAGGCCGTCTTCCGCTCACGCCCCAACATCGTGCAGCCCGCCTCCAGTGGTGTCGCGACAGGCGTGAATGGAGGGACGAATGGAGACGTGTCGTCTTCAGCGATGAGAGTCGCTTCTGCCTTGGTGCCAATGATGGTCGTATGCGTCTTTGGCGCCGTGCAGGTGAGCGCCACAATCAGGACTGCATACGACCGAGGCACACAGGGCCAACACCCGGCATCATGGTGTGGGGAGCGATCTCCTACACTGGCCGTACACCACTGGTGATCGTCGAGGGGACACTGAATAGTGCACGGTACATCCAAACCGTCATCGAACCCATCGTTCTACCATTCCTAGACCGGCAAGGGAACTTGCTGTTCCAACGGGACAATGCACGTCCGCATGTATCCCGTGCCACCCAACGTGCTCTAGAAGGTGTAAGTCAACTACCCTGGCCAGCAAGATCTCCGGATCTGTCCCCCATTGAGCATGTTTGGGACTGGATGAAGCGTCGTCTCACGCGGTCTGCACGTCCAGTACGAACGCTGGTCCAACTGAGGCGCCAGGTGGAAATGGCATGGCAAGCCGTTCCACAGGACTACATCCAGCATCTCTACGATCGTCTCCATGGGAGAATAGCAGCCTGCATTGCTGCGAAAGGTGGATATACACTGTACTAGTGCCGACATTGTGCATGCTCTGTTGCCTGTGTCTATGTGCCTGTGGTTCTGTCAGTGTGATCATGTGATGTATCTGACCCCAGGAATGTGTCAATAAAGTTTCCCCTTCCTGGGACAATGAATTCACGGTGTTCTTATTTCAATTTCCAGGAGTGTAGTTCCTTACTGCTTGTGTGTTCGCTGCCATTCTACATTTGGGTATACATTCGTGACGTGTAAGGTGCAAACCACTGGAGGTGATAGTGTAGCGGACCAGTTGATTCCGCTTCATGAATGTTGGGTGTATTTGGTGTCCCAACGTACTGGCAGTATTTATTGCCGCTTGGCACTTCGCTCTGTCGCAGTTACACGTAACCAGTGGAGAAAGGGATGACCTCTCGTTTATTTACCTCTGCAAAAGCTCTCTATTTCCCACCCTACCCTGTAAATGTGGCTAAGTGAAGATACGCGAGCGTGAGAGGTCACTGTGGAGCACTTCACAACGTGCAGAACAGGCACAATGCAGTCATGGTGACCGCCAAAGCTGTCGTACGTCGTGACAGTGAAGTGGTAAGAACCGTGACCGCATGAAGGTCCTAACCGACAGTGGCCGGAGACCACTTTGTCAATCACAATTGGTTTCCAAACCGACAGGAATTGCTTGTACTAATGAACGCACGTCCAATTCAGCCAGTTTATGATCGAATATCGCGAAGGCAACTGCATGCAGTAGATGTAGTGTCGGCAGACTTGCCAACACTACGCACACTAATTGAAAGAGGCGGCCAAGATGCACGCGCTAACTCACGAAGGATGGAGTGAGGTCTGAAACAGGAGACTTAATGAATGTGATAAAGAAAATACGTATCTTTGGAATATACTTAACTTTTAATACATCCTTGTATACATCGTTCTTGATGAGACATCTGGAGATTGTGGCGATACAAGTGACTCTTTATATACAAGCTATTTAAGGCTAATGGCGCCTTGCTAAGTCGTAGCCATTAACTTAGCTGAAGGCTATTCTAACTGTCTCTCGGCAAATGAGAGCAAAGGCTTCGTCAGTATAGTGGCTAGCAACGTCGTCGTACAACTGGGACGAGTTCTCGTACGTCTCTCGAGACCTGCCGTGTGGTGGCGCTCGGTCTGCGAATCACACAGTGGCGACACGCGGGTCCGACATGTACTAATGGACCGCGGCCGATTTAAGCTACCACCTAGCAAGTGTGGTGTCTGGCAGTGACACCACAGTAGACATTTGAAGTCCTCGCAAAAGGGCACTGGTGGCAGTGCCACATACACCTCCACGTCATCGACAGAGCAGACAACGCAGAAACCGAAAAGAGACGTATAGCGTGATCTGACGAGTCGCTGGTTTGCTCCTTCTGATGACGCTACCCATCGAGTACGCCAACGGCCGAATGAGACGTTTAGCCCCCAATATCAGCAGGGTGTATTTCAGGCTGGACGTGATTCCGTGATGCTTTGACTATGTTTGTAGTACAATGACATCGGGCCAATCATTTAGGCTACCGTCAACGTGAAAAAGAATGTTACTTTCAACACTTTCACTGGCAAATTGTTTCCTTTCTTCTGCGTCTTAAAGAAAAGTATGCTTTGAACAATGTCACACGGACACGTTCCTGGTTTGACCCGCCCGATAAGTCGTCCAATCTCAGCGAATGAGACGTAACGACACGCCCTGGCAATTTGCTGCCCCTTTACGACCTCATCGTTAATGATTGGCGTCAGTAGGTTATACCATGCTTGAGGAAGTTGTAGAGGACCTGCCTCGCCGAACACATTTTCTTTCTGCTGATGTTCGATTAATGGAAGGTACATGTTGTTATGGTTTGACAAAAGCTTTAACAAGATAAGATCATGAAGCTAATGGTACAGATGAAGATGGGAATAAATTTCTGGGCAGCAAGAGAACTATCTCTCTGTTGTTGGTTTCCGGGCGTAAGTCTGTAAACATCAAGCGGTTGCTGGTGAAGGCAGGCAGGGCGGTGAGAGGCTTTTGCGTGCAAGCAGGGTGTGGGTACTCACTCTCATCCCCTTATTCTTACGTTGTTATCATGAAAGCAGTCTATTTGTCAGTAACTAACTACAGGGAAAGTGGTATAGAACAGCAGCATGAGTTGCCTTGGCTGCAGTCCGCCGTTAATGATTTGAAAGGTAATTAGAAATCTGAAGCAGAAATGTTGTTGTTGTTGTGGTCTTCAGTCCTGAGACTGGTTTGATGCAGCTCTCCATGTTACTCTATCCTGTGCAAGCTTCTTCATCTCCCAGTACCTACTGCAACTTACATCCTTCTGAATCTGCTTAGTGTATGCATCTCTTGGCCTCCCCCTACGATTTTTACCCTCCACGCTGACCTCCAATACTAAATTGTTGATCCCTTGATGCCTCAGAACATGTCCTACCAACCGATCCCTTCTTCTGGTCAAGTTGTGCCACAAACTCCTCTTCTCCCCAATCCTATTCAGTACCTCCTCATTAGTTATGAGATACCCATCTAATCTTCAGCATTCTTCTGTAGCACCACATTTCGAAAGCTTCTATTCTCTTCTTGTTCAAACTATTTATCGTCCATGTTTCACTTCCATACATGGCTACACTCCATACAAATACTTTCAGAAAAGACTTCCTGACACTTAAATCTATACTCGATGTTAACAAATTTCTCTTCTTCAGAAACGCTTTCCTTGCCATCGCCAGCCTACATTTTATATCCTCTCTACTTCGACCATCATCAGTTATTTTGCTCCCCAAATAGCAAAACTCCTTTACTACTTTAAGTGTCTCATTTCCTAATCTAATACCCTCAACATCACCCGACTTAATTCGACTATATTCCATTATCCTCGTTTTGCTTTTGTTGATGTTCATCTTATATCCTCCCTTCAAGACACCATCCATTCCGTTCAACTGCTCTTCCAAGTCCTTTGCTGTCTCTGACAGAATTACAATGTCATCGGCGAACCTCAAAGTTTTTATTTCTTCTCCATGGATTTTAATACCTACTCCGAATTTTTCTTTTGTTTCCTTTACTGCTTGCTCAATATACAGATTGAATAACATCGGGGAGAGGCTACAACCCTGTCTTACTCCCTTCCCAACCACTGCTTCCCTTTCATGTCCCTCGACTCTTATAACTGCCATCTGGTTTCTGTACAAATTGTAAATAGCCTTTCGCTCGCTGTATTTTACCCCTGCCACCTTTAGAATTTGAAAGAGAGTATGCCAGTCAACATTGTCAAAAGCTTTCTCTAAGTCTACAAATGCTAGAAACCTAGGTTTGCCTTTCCTTAATCTTTCTTCTAAGATAAGTCGTAAGGTCAGTATTGCCTCACGTGTTCCAGTATTTCTACGGAATCCAAACTGATCTTCCCCGAGGTCGGCTTCTACCAGTTTTTCCATTCGTCTGAAAAGAATTCGTGTTAGTATTTTGCAGCTGTGGCTTATTAAACTGATAGTTCGGTAATTCTCACATCTGTCAACACCTGCTTTCTTTGGGATTGGAATTATTATATTCTTCTTGAAGTCTGAGGGTATTTCGCCTGTTTCATACATCTTGCTCACCAGATGGTAGAGTTTTGTCGGGACTGGCTCTCCCAAGGCTTGTAATTTAAAAGTTAATGAACTCTTTGTCCTCTGAAATGAAACGTTCATTAAAGTTAGGGAGAGCTCCAATGAACATGTTATTTTCGCGAGATAAATTAATACAAAAATAGAAGGAAGGTTATATAAGATTTGCTTCGGCCCTGTATTCTCGAAACGAAAGTTGTTGCTCGAATTTTATTTATTACGTATACCATCATTTGCAAACGTGAGAGAGTTTAAAATATATCTAGCTGTTTCTCTGATGTTGCAAGCGAACACACGGTGTTAATTAGGTGGAACTTTCCGTAATTAAAGACTTAATACATAATGATTTTACGCAGGAGTTTCTCTAGGAAATGTACCTTGTATTCCATACCGTAGGTAACAGTACTTGGGACAAACGCCTGTAACTGAAACGTAATTTTCGAAAAGGATTTCTTGTTTGTAAACATGATTCCTTGAAATAAAAAGTTTCACATATTCTATTTACGCAGGGTGATATTCCTGAATAGAGAGAAACTTCAGTAAACTATGAAAAGAAGAAAAGATTATATGGACATATGAATCGAAAACCATTCCAAAATACGTTTACCGACTTGAATATGGAAGTAAAATTTCTTTGACCGTAACCTGCTTATTAGCAAATGACCCGACAGTGGGGGGCTCGTCATCATGTAGCTGGGTTTCTGTCATCCACACCACACACAGATGGTGCGACGTTTGCGAGGAGCGGTATCGTCAACCTCCACGACACCCACCAGCGGCCCATGGTTTAGTGACACCTTGCCATCATCATTCGTTCAGCTTCTGTGTGTGTATGTGGGGACTACAGGCGATCGCCTACTGGACCTTGTGCGTAAAATACGACTCTAGAGATATAACTTGCGATGGAAAAAACTGTTTATTTGAAATTTATGGCCCAAATAGGAAGGAAAAGCGGTAAGTGAATAATAACAAAAGTAATTGCAGTGTGTGACATGAAAACTGTGCGAGTCACGTAATGCAGGAAGTGTGTCATGTAAAGTGATAAGTTTCGCATAGTGAAGAATACAGTTCGCATCACTGGAGTAAGAGTATTTTGCGAGTGAAGAATAGCGAACGATCGTCGAGAAGAGATCGTAGCGGAAGAAAGAAGAGAGCGACGTCCAAAGTGGCAAGGAAAGCCGCGTAACCGGAGGAAAGAACGGGACGCGACCCCATCGCCTAGATAACAACTCAGCGCAGCACAGCAGCAGAGAGGGAGTGTGATGGAGGCACTGTGGCTGAGGTCCACAGTTCGACGCACGGCGAGGCAACGCAGCGTTCCTCCAGTAAGTAAAGTATACAATTTTCAAAGACAAGGGGCTGGAATAGTGTTGTATGCAGTTAATGATACTTAGAAGCCGTAGAACAACTAAAAGTGATATGAGCGAATCAGGTATTAGAGAGAATATGGCTTGTGAGACATCTGAATTGTCAGAGACGCATGATGTATTTCCGCTACAAAATCAAAAGAAGGCCCTGCAGTTGCAGTCAGGACGAATGTTACTGTAGGCAGGAAGTCCTGTTAAATACTTTAGATAACACAGAATATCTAGCTGAATCAGACACTCATACAGTGGTTAAGCAAGGTACAACGACATAAAATGACCCTAACAAAATTAGTGGTTCAGAATTTAACATGCAATCGATGTTTTCAGCTATGATGAGTAAACTAGAGGAAAATGCTAGTGAAATGGATCAACTAAAGCGAAAACTGGAAACCACTAACAATAAAACAGAAGAAACTGCTATGAAAACTAAGAATAAACTGGAAGAAAATAATGAAAAATTATAAGGAAGAAGATAACAGAGGAAATTGCTAGAAACACTGAGGAAATGTTGATAAAAATTATGCAAGAAATTAACAACACAGCTAATAGGTTGGATAAATGTATTAGGGAAACCAACAAAAATTTAGAAGTAGTAGATGAAAAAATTTAGAATATAATCAAGGAACAGCGGGCCGTGGCTCCAAATTTGAAAAAAAAGAGTCATCACTGGGGAGGTAGTTGCAGTAAATAACAGTAAATTTATTAAAAAATACAAGAGAATGTTAAATATTTAGATCACAATTTTGTAAAGCGATTTATAAATATGATGCATCGATCTCCAATGTAAAAAGAGGAACATCATCCTAAAACTTTGTGAAGCAATTCTAAGGTCTATCATCAGAAAAATAGGAGGTAGGAGGTAAATAGGATGTGGTACAAGAAGAATGGAAGGAGATGCTCTTTCACCATGAATGAGAGCTGGCGAATCATGTCAAACGTATGGTGAATTTATACAGAATTCTTAGACAAGTACTGCCCAAATAGTACTCAACGCAAAGTTAGAAACAGCATATTTCAGGGGAGAAACCTCAGGCAGTGGGTATGTTGCTATAGGGATTATTTTCAAAGTTCCTGAGAGAAATGTTGTATTTACGTAACCCATTTAGTAAGAAAGACCTTACTGCTGTAGTAATGATTAAACTAACAGGAAAAATAAGTATGGATATCGAGAAAGAAAATAGGAGATATTTTACAAGCTTTAGACCAGCTGGATGCTGTTTCAGATGAAACATCCAGTAACGGCTGGACAGGAGTACATTGTAGATCAAGAGGAAGTGTTAATTGGGGAGAACAAAACAAAAACCATCATGAGCAGGGGAATCATAACAGAAATCAGAAAGAGAGACAACAGCATTGGCAATGGATTCAACAGACGTGGTAGTGGAGTTTGGAACAGAGGAGGTAATAACAATCACAGTGACAGACGATGTCAAAAACCAAATGAGAGCCGTAATTATGACAGGACAGAAAGAAACCACGGAAGGTTAGACCAGGAAAGGGAAAACTAGAAAGGAATTTGTTTTTGAGGTCCGAGCACAAACTCAGATAAGTGACAGACCATTGACTATGAATAACTTGATGTGCGAAGGTCCTGTGGACATCACGGAAGTTCTTTTTGAAAAAGATGAAATAGATAGTAAAGTGGAATATCAAAAGGTTACAGAAGCAGAAATTAATGGAATTAAAGCAATTACTGTTATGAATACAGTTAGCGAGTTACGTGTGTCCCAGTTGGGCTCTATGAGCAAATAAGAGGTAAAACGGAGGTACCAGTATTGCCGTTACAAGAAGTTACAGTTACTGGTGCAGTAGGAGGAAAACCTTCAGAAAATAATGAATCATGTGTTATTAGAGGTACATGTTCAAGGGATTCTACTGTGGTGATTCCAAATCTTTGATTTGTTGAAGGACCATACAGCAACTGTGGATTTAGGAAAGGGTAGCATGTCCCTAACGGTAAACGGTACTCAGAAAGAAATTAAATTTTGTAGCTTGGTTAGTTTCAAAGAGAAAGTGCAGGATAGATACTAATTAAAAATTATGTATGAGTGTTTTCAATGGGAAGCAAATAATGATGAAGTTATTCCACAAAGGAAAGGGAATAAGAATCAGAGAGAGGTTTGTAGAGGAATAGTAGATGCAAAAGAAATTTTACTGAATTGTTGAAGGACCATATGTTACTAGCAGGATGCCACGCCCCAATGTAGTGGAAGTAGTACATCCAGAGTCCCATATAGTACAATGTAGCCCTTCTTAAGAGAGTCAATGATAATTAAAGTCAAGCCCCCAAACCCTGATGCGCCTGATATCAATTACAAGATGGAGTAGTAGGCTATATCTTTTGAGTCATCAGTCTTCTGACTGGTTTGATGCAGCCCACCACGAATTCCGCTCTTATGCCAACCTCTTGATCTCAGTAGTATTTATAACCTACGTCCTCAATTATTTGCTGGATGTATTAGAATATCTGCCTCCCTCTACAGTTTTTGTCCTCTTCAGCTTCCTCTAGTACCAAAAGTCATTCCATGTTTTAACAGATGTCCTATCATTCTGTCCCTTCTCCGTGTCACTGTTTTCCACAAATTTCGTTCCTCTCAGATTCTGCGCAAAACCTCCTAATTCTTGACATAATCAGCCCAAGTAATTTTCAACATTCTTGTGTAACACCACATCTCAAATGCTTCGATTCTCTTCTGTTCCGATTTTCCCGCAGTCTGTGTTTCACTACCACACAACTCTGTGCTCCAAATGTACGTTCTCAGAAATTTCTTCATCGAATTATGCCTATATTTAATACTAGTAGACTTCTATTGGCCAGGAATGCTCTTTTTGCCAGTGCTAGTCTGCTTTTGATGTCCTCCTTGGTCCGTCCGTCATTGGTTATTTTGCTGCCTAGGTAGCAAAATTCCTTAATTTCGTCTACTTCCTGATGTTAAGTTTCTTGCTGTTCTCGTATCTGCTGCTTCTCACTACTTTCGTCATTCTTCCATATTCCGTATTCATTAGACTGTTCATCCCATTCAGCAGATCCTGTAATTCTTCTTCACTTCCACTCAGGATAATAATGTCATCAGCGAATCTTATCATTGATATCATTTCACCTTTAATTTTAATTCCATTCCTGAACGTTTCTTTTATTTCCATCACTGCTTCTTCAATGAACAGATTGAACAGTAGTGATGAAAGACTACCTACATTCCTATTTTACGCACTTTTTAGTCCGAACAATTCGTTCTTGGTCGTTCACTGTTGATATTCCCTCTTGAATCATGTATATATTGTATATTAGCCTTCTCTCCACATAGGTTACCCCTATTTTCCTTAGAGATTCGAACATCTTGAACCATTTTACATTGTCGAACTCATTTTCCAGGTCTACAAATCCTATAAATGTGTCTTGACTTTTCTTAAGTCTTTCTTCAATTATCAACCACAACGCCAAAATTACTCTGGTGCCTTTACCTTTCTTAGAGCCAAACTGATCGTCATCAGTCACATCCTCAGTTTTCTTCTCCTTTATTCTGTGTATTATTGTCAGCAACTTGGATGCAAGACCTGTTAACCTAAGTGCGCGATAATTTTTGCATTTGTCATCTGTCTGTAGTCTTGGTAATTGTGTGGATGATATTTTTCCGAATATTTCTCTAGTAAAACAATAAAGAATATACATTGTGAAAGATACAAGCATGACCATGAAATGCACTGTACATAATAGAGAGAGTGAGTAGTTATAAGTATTCTGAAGTAACATACGTCCTGTGTATGTGTTCGTAAACGAAAGGCAGAGGTTGAATTAATCTCGAGAGAACGTGGTGTGCTGACGTATTGTGACGTCTGAATGGCCAGTAAAGGGATCGCACAGGCAGCGAGAGGTTAACAACATGAGCACAACACAGCTGGTAGCTGAAACAGCCGAGCCTTGTGATGCTGCCGGCGTGACGTAAGCAGAGACACGTCACGACTGCGACGTAGTGACCTTTTATGAAGTATAGATAAATCAACACTGTAAACCTAAATAATTTAATACCAGGAGTTAATACTTGTTATTAAAGAGTCACTTACAGAAAAAAGTAAGTAAAATAGGGTAATTTTTCAAGAATTAATGAAATTAATTGACTGTCGCGTAACTTCAGAACTGTTTACTACATAATGATTTGGAAAGAATTCACTAATTCGTCAAGGCAGTAGTTAATTAAAAGTTTTGAATTCTGACCACTTGGGCAGAACCAGTAGAGGTAGTTAGAAGAAACAATCTAGTATTTGGGAAATGTAATATTGCATTTAAAATATGGGTTTGTTTCATGTATCCATACTTGATATCTTGATGATGGGAACATGGTGAATTCTGAGCACACCTACCCAGATGAAGTTCACTGATAACCACGCCTGAAGACCAGTCAGCAACCAGAGACGTTGTTGGCATAAGGGTGAGTTATGTCTGCAATCATCAAGCAATTCAAACATATCACCTAGGATCAACAATTTCAGCTGGTAATTAATAGGGCTTCTCTCCAAAAAAGTGTTTCAGCGTAATGAATTATCAAAGCTCGACCTTGAGTCTTATGTGCTCAGTAAATTTCAATGGTGATCAGCGAAAGACCACAGCAGTGCAAAAAGTCGACATTAGTCTTGTGGTTTAATGAAATGTGTTGTGTATGTTGTATGTCTTGTGTGTTTAGAAAAATTATGCTGCAGCTCATTCCTGTGGAACAGACAACTAGCTGCTTGAAAACATGGGCTAAACATCTGTAATAATTTTTCTAGATTCCTGTTCAAGTTAAACAAATTGTACTGTTATGATATTTGCTAGACAAATTTAAGTGTTTACTTGTCTTTGTGAGTATACTTGATGTGTTCTCTGTAACACATTTTTGTTGTGTATTAATACGATATTTTGAAAGAATTTTGGTAGTTAAAATTAAGAGGAGCGTTGTAGTCAAAACTCAAAGTTTATGCAAATGCTAATAGTTGGAAGCTAGGAAAGCTGTTTCACTAGGTGAAAATGCAATAAGATTGCATAAACCTGTAGATATTATATCTTAAAGATTTCTGTCAAACAACTAGAATTGTATTTCAGGATAAAAGAATATTTAAGGTACCTGGCGTAAAATAAAATAGCCTATGGAGTAAAAGCAGCTCCTAAGAACTGGGCTATTGCATTTCTATTGTTTCCAAAATTCCGAGTTCGTCTGAACGACAAAATCACAATTTTGAATAGAAATTACCAAAGGGAATATGTGAGGTACTCATTTGCAGATAAAAACGCATTTTACTGTATTTACAGTTTTCCTATTTCGCATATGAGAAGTGAATGTACCGGCACTGCAGTACGTATGGAGTAAGGAGCGAGCGGAGGTCCCCACGCTGTGTAGCAGAGGCGTTTCGCCATCTGGCGCTTTCATAGTCAGTGAGATGTGGTGCCGATAGCTCGTGACATTAGCAAAGAGACACGTATGGAAAGTAAATACACTCCTGGAAATGGAAAAAAGAACACATTGACACCGGTGTGTCAGACCCACCATACTTGCTCCGGACACTGCGAGAGGGCTGTACAAGCAATGATCACACGCACGGCACAGCGGACACACCAGGAACTGCGGTGTTGGCCGTCGAATGGCGCTAGCTGCGCAGCATTTGTGCACCGCCGCCGTCAGTGTCAGCCAGTTTGCCGTGGCATACGGAGCTCCATCGCAGTCTTTAACACTGGTAGCATGCCGCGACAGCGTGGACGTGAACCGTATGTGCAGTTGACGGACTTTGAGCGAGGGCGTATAGTGGGCATGCGGGAGGCCGGGTGGACGTACCGCCGAATTGCTCAACACGTGGGGCGTGAGGTCTCCACAGTACATCGATGTTGTCGCCAGTGGTCGGCGGAAGGTGCACGTGCCCGTCGACCTGGGACCGGACCGCAGCGACGCACGGATGCACGCCAAGAGCGTAGGATCCTACGCAGTGCCGTAGGGGACCGCACCGCCACTTCCCAGCAAATTAGGGACACTGTTGCTCCTGGGGTATCGGCGAGGACCATTCGCAACCGTCTCCATGAAGCTGGGCTACGGTCCCGCACACCGTTAGGCCGTCTTCCGCTCACGCCCCAACATCGTGCAGCCCGCCTCCAGTGGTGTCGCGACAGGCGTGAATGGAGGGACGAATGGAGACGTGTCGTCTTCAGCGATGAGAGTCGCTTCTGCCTTGGTGCCAATGATGGTCGTATGCGTCTTTGGCGCCGTGCAGGTGAGCGCCACAATCAGGACTGCATACGACCGAGGCACACAGGGCCAACACCCGGCATCATGGTGTGGGGAGCGATCTCCTACACTGGCCGTACACCACTGGTGATCGTCGAGGGGACACTGAATAGTGCACGGTACATCCAAACCGTCATCGAACCCATCGTTCTACCATTCCTAGACCGGCAAGGGAACTTGCTGTTCCAACGGGACAATGCACGTCCGCATGTATCCCGTGCCACCCAACGTGCTCTAGAAGGTGTAAGTCAACAACCCTGGCCATCAAGATCTCCGGATCTGTCCCCCATTGAGCATGTTTGGGACTGGATGAAGCGTCGTCTCACGCGGTCTGCACGTCCAGCACGAACGCTGGTCCAACTGAGGCGCCAGGTGGAAATGGCATGGCAAGCCGTTCCACAGGACTACATCCAGCATCTCTACGATCGTCTCCATGGGAGAATAGCAGCCTGCATTGCTGCGAAAGGTGGATATACACTGTACTAGTGCCGACATTGTGCATGCTCTGTTGCCTGTGACTATGTGCCTGTGGTTCTGTCAGTGTGATCATGTGATGTATCTGACCCCAGGAATGTGTCAATTATGTTTCCCCTTCCTGGGACAATGAATTCACGGTGTTCTTATTTCAATTTCCAGGAGTTTACATTCTGGTGCGAATCAAGTAATTGTTATAAGCATTTGCTAACAGTAGTTGCCTTTTCCCACTGAGCCATTAGGAGGAGTCTACAGGCCATAAATGCTACAGTATCTTTCAGTTATTTCACGATACCAGGAAACGTTAATATTAATAAATGAAAAACTTTGGCATAGCCGAAGATGTACGATCTTACACGAGCGACAGCGACTGTACGCTCAAGTTACAGACTGCGCAATAGCTCTCGGCAAGAGACCATACGCAGACGCTAAAGGGATCCGCAGCAAGCATTCCTTCCTTTAATAAACCGCATTTAATCATTTCACATTAGCATATCGCATCCCGCAGAGCAATACAATTGTCATCCCGCCTCGCACGTTGCAAACGTCTTACTTCCAGTTTTGAAACCTGTTTGACTCTACGTTCCTTCCAGTCTCCTCAAGAGCGTAGAAAAAGAGTTTGGTGGGCGATAGCCTGGACGTCAAGGGAGGGGATGGGAAGTTCCCTACCTGTCTGTCAACACCCGCCTGCCTTCTTCTGGGGCGGACACGGTCTGGGGGCTGCGGGCGGCGAGGTCTCAACCACAGGTCCATTCAAGACTTCCGCCGTAGTTCCGTTACATCCTCCTCTCCTTGACTAGATATGAAAATACGGCTTATCTAGTTTACTGAACATATAACACTCGGTGTTTGCTTTAGTTGTCCTTGTACTTTGGTACCAATTTTTGCTACAACTGGCCTGTCGTCACTGATACCAATGCTGATAAGGATGTCATCAAAGAAGTAAGGTCTGCTTGATGCCATTAGATCCAATATACTTGTGTACTGAGTGAGGCTGCGCCCTATCTGTTCTAGGTTGTTTGCAGAGAAGACGTTTGGCAATACTTTACAAGGACGACTTCTCACACTCATCACTAACAAAACTATAGTTGCCTCAGTTGACAGGTGGATCATTAACGTCCCCTCCGATAGTTACACAGTGACTGGAAAACTTACATACGAGTGAACTGAGATTTAAATTAAATTGTCGATAGAAGGTGAATCTGGTAGTCTGTAGAAGTATCCAATTTTATATCCACCTTTGGTGATGAGTCTTGTCCAAACAGTCTCATATGCAGCTTCAGTTTTTTGCTTGATGGATTTGAGTTCCTCATCTACTGTGGCAAATGAGCCACCTTCATTTTTCACTAGCGTACCTTTCGATATACGCCTAAATTTTCCCCAAAAAATCTTACTGGTGTCAACTTCAGGTATTATGTTAGTTTCACCGCTTTTTAGGAGCCGTTCAAACTTTGGGTCGCTGTTGCGAATGCTTCGGCATTTAACCACTAGGGTTTCAATACTCTCGCCTGTTTGGGGCACTTCTTTGGATCTTGCACTAATATCTCCGGATCACCTATTTTTATCGTTGATCTTTTATGGAACATTCTTAAAGGGAGTCACGTTTTACTACCAGTTTTCAACGTTGGGCTACTATGGAGTGAAATCAACAGAAATCTTAGTATTGTCATACACACTCAACAGTAGATGCGGACGCTGGCCAGGCCAGCAGACTGCGCTGCTGTGTCTGTCCACGAGGAGCAGCCGTGCAGTGCCCTCAGTGTCTCTCACGGTCATTCGTGGTCAGAACAGTGTTCTGTCTAGCGAGTGCATTGCGTCTGAGCTAAGTGACTTGGAATGGGGGTAGCTTGTTAGTGTTCTTGGCTGGTTCCGTAAACAAGATCGCTGAAGTGACTGGCGGTTCAAGAGACACCGAACGGAAGATTTTTACCGCATACTGGGAAAGCGGGAAAAACCATCCGACAAATCATAAAGCGGAGGAATGTGTGTACTGAGTGACCATCAGGGGTGGTCATTGAAAGGGACTGTGACGAAAATTAACAGGACGACAGCTGCAAAAGTAACTGCAGAATTGAATGGCGCACTTGCGTACGCTGTCAGCACCAAAATAAAGGAAAGGGAACTCCATTAGCAGGGATTTACAGGGCGAGCTAGAATTACAAAACCTTTGGAAGAAAGTCATTTGCTCGGATGATACTTGATTCACACTTTTTCCAAATTCTGGCTGAGTTTAAGTCCTACGAGTCAAAGAGGCCTCCGATTAAGTGATGATCTGAGATTAGATTAGATATAGTTTTCGCCCTACAGACCCAAAAACTGAGCGATTCTCGTGGATCTGGAACATATCAGAAAGTATAACATAAGAACATAAAACGTTTGATTTAATACTTACTACTCTGATCATTTGTCAAATTGTCGAAATAGGCGCATGCAATGGGGTAAACTGGAACAGCTAATATTTATAGAATTAACACGCTGTCTCAATGAAACAATGTTATGCTCTATTAATAAATTTATATTATCATACACAAAATACGTCATCTTGACTGTTGTGACCAAGTGCTGTCAAAACTGAAATTTAGCAGACATTTTTACTTAAGCTGGCTTAATAGTCTCCTTTAAGATATTCATCAATAGAGTAGAAGTAGTTGCCTATCAAAAAAGTCTTTCCAACTCTGTTTAATCCGTGCTTTATCTGAAACCAAATTTTTAATGGTTACTGGCAATTTATTGAAAACGTATGTTCCTGAATATTAGACCCCTTTTTGGACTAAAGTGATTTTAGGTCTTTATGTATATTGGGCCATTGGTCGGAAGTAGATGTATGACTTGCCACAAATTTCAATAAGGAATAAATGTACTGAGAAGCAGTGGTTAGAACACAAAGTTTCTTGAACAGGTTTCTCCATGACGTTCTCGAATTTACACTACGGATGATTCTTATTACACGCTTTTGCACCCAAAAAATTTTGCTCGGTTTGATGGACTGCCCCAGAATATGATCCCATATCACATAATAGAATGAAAATAAACAAAGTAGGCATGTTCTTTATATTTATATCACCTACATCTGACATCATTCTCGCTGCAAATACAGACTTGTTTAGGCGCTTAAGCAATTCTGTGGTATGCCCTTCACAACTGAATTTATTCTCGAGTTGTGATCCCAGAAATTAAACACTGTCAACCTCTTCGATCAGCATGCCTTCATATGTTATACAGTGGGCTGTCATATCGTGGTATTCCACGGTCCCCTGTTTAATCTGTGGAGGTCACATTATTGTCAAGGATTATGTGATCACTTTGACTTATGAGCTCCATCCCATGGTAAACTATCTGTTTCTGAGTGTCGATGCAGTGTCCCAAAATGACAGGGCCTCTGCTCAGTCAGCCCGCATCGTCCCTGACAGTTTCGTGAGGAGCAGCGTGGACTGTCGCATCTTCCTTGGCTGCCACACTCACCTAAACACAGTATCACTGTCCCTTTGTGGTCTACTTCGGAGAGAAGGGGGCGTGATCCTCATCATCGTTACTGGACCTTTCCACTATTATGCAGGAAGAATGGTATGAGATCCCTTGAAAACCTTACAGAATCTGTTTTCGTCCTTTCCAAGACGGCTGGAACGCCAACGGGTTTCCCACACTGTATTAGGCATGCTACTGTGTTGTATTTATGATGTTTCTATATTTCTGACATCCTATGTATATTTCAGACTCATTACATATTGTGAATATCTCTCATTCATTATTGTGTACTACACTCAGATGTAAAGTTTATGTAATGAATGTCGATGGTGAAACGAAACTTCCTGGCAGATTAAAAATGTGTGCTGGACGGAGACTCGGACTCGGGACCTTTGCCTTTCGCGGGCAAGTGCTCTACCATCTGAGCTATCCAAGCATGACTCACAACCCGTCCTCATAGAGCACACTTCGCTGCAGAGTGAAAATCTGATTCTGGAAACATCCCCCCAGGCTGTGGGAAACCATGTCTCCGCAATATCCTTTCTTCCAGGAGCGCTAGTTCTGCAAGTTTCCCAGGAGAGCTTCTACAAAGTTTGAAAGGTAGGAGACGAGGTACTGGCGGAAGTACAGCTGTGAGGACAGGTTGTGAGTCGTGCTTGGATATCTCAGATGGTAGAGCACTTGCCCGGGGAAGGCAAAGGCCCCAAATTCGTGTCTCGGTCTGGCACACAGTTTTAATCTGCCAGGAAGTTTCATATCAGAGCACATTCCACTGCAGAGTGAAAATCTCATTCTAGAAATGTCGATGCTTGTAAGAGTATCAGCGATCTAGTGTGACGTATTTGAGATTAATGTTACGAAAGAAGAATGGTATTCTGATTATAGTTAACAGTTTCAGTAGTGTTATTTTGTCTTTAGTCCTCTGAAAACTTGAGTTACACCGAAGCTCATCAGACATGGGGTAGCTCACTATTACTTCTATACTCCAAAAACTTTAAATCGCAAAATAGTTTGCTAATCTACCATACGTCTGTTTGATTAAGTTTTAAATAAACTGGCAACAATGTAATCATCGCTCAGCAAGGATGTATCTGGTAACAGTAATGATAATTTAAAGGAGCAGACTTAGGTAGTTAGTAAAAGTCTTTCCAAATGCTAATAAGTTGCGCAGTTGCGGAGGGGCCTTTTCTAGGTAACGGTAAATTAAATTTTCCTGTAACAGCAACCTTGCGTTCCTGTCGATCTCTGACCTAATGATTAGTATTAATATCACATACAATTCGAAATGAAGTATCAGCTGTATGAGACAAGTTGTAAATAAGAATTGACACTACACACTGAATGCACACGTACCGTGAAAACGCCAAATACATGCAGGGAACTGCCTGCCTCAGTAGAGAGTGCTCCTCTTTTGTACGTTATTCCGTGAAACTGAAATTTTGAATTGATTTTGGCTATCCACCAGCATTTGTCGAGTCTGCACTCTTGCCAAAGGTCCCGTGTGGCATAGAGCTGTCAGAGGCAGCGACACACCGCGACTTCCGCTGGTGGCGTGGAACAATGGTGGTGAGTTTGCAGTGCAGAGAGGAAGCGCTGACACTGATATGGAAAGTGGCTGAAAGGTCATGTGGTGGGGTCAGGACCTTTTATTGCGTTCTGGTAGCATTCGTTTGTTCCAGATTGGCTGGCACATCGAGTCGCCAGGAGACGGAGTAAGGTTTTCCTTTCTTTCCTTCATTTGTTCTTTTTTCTTTTTTTGTCATCAATCTTCTGACTGATCTGATGCGGCCCGCCTCGACTTCCTCAGAAATACCGAGCTCAATTTGCCACATCACGCAGGGTCCACTGTGAGAAAGTGGCAGCAGATCCTGGGTGACGTCGCCAGGGGACGTACATTACTACGATTGCTGATGTTATCTGGAATCTGTGGACTTGTCCAGAACGTGCTGAATAGAGAGTGCTCTGGGAGTAAATTGATGGCCACCAAGTGAAACAATCCCTGAATGAGGAGAGGCAGCGTGGAAGCAGCAGCAGTGGACTGTAACAGTCAGCACAGGGCATGCAAAGCTGTAACGAGGACACTCTCTAGCTGTGGTCGTGGACGGTATCTTCCTTCTGGCATCCAGAAGAAGACAGCAACTCACAGGCAGAGAGGAAGGACGGCCAAGAGTTTCGGTTATGGTGGTGCACTGTAGAGAATGAAATGTGTGTTTTTGTGTGCCATAACTGCAGTTGACGGGCTTTGCTATGTATAGGAATTTTCATCGACGAAAATGCAGTGCAGCAGGACGTGCTGGGATTCATGAACTGGCCTGGTATAGTTGCTATTGTGAAGAAGTATGGCATTGCTGTGACAATTTAGATCATGCCATAACTGTACTTAAATGTATTTGCATGTCGTGGCTGTGGTGTTATCTGAGTGCATCATTACTCTTTTCTACAGGAAAACATGGCAAAGAGGTTTTGAGATGATTGTGTATGAACGATAAGTCATTTTATCTTTTTTATGCGTTTCAATTGTTGATTCCATAGCAGGTGGTTGAGAGGCACCCACATGCCTTGCTCATACTGTGGCATCAAGCAGTCAGGCCTGCAAGATGAGTGGTCTGCCAAGCGAGTGGATTCATTCTTATTTATCGAGTAACATGAACTCTCGTACTCACAATTAAGTTATAAATTATCCTCCTGTATGAATATTACACAACGGAAACGCACATCTGACTCTCAGTAATTTACAGAACTCTGACTGTTCACTACGCACTGGCAATACCACATTTTATTTCTTTTTTATTTAACGCCTTTTATCAACACGTGGCCATCGCACTGAATATGAATGGCGCACACATTATAAATTCTGGATATCATGACAACATACTATTCGAAGGAAGAGGCCACCAATCTTTTTCTTTTCACTATCTTATTTATTCCGATAAATTCTATAACCTAAACACACAAATTCTATAACCTACAACAATAACACATAAGAAATTGCGCCCAGTGGGCATGGCTTTACATTGGTGATTCTCTATCTTATGGTCTCGTAATTATTTAACGCTACAGTGCATTTTCTGGATAGGATGGTGGATCTTTTATTATATCTCACACTTCGACTCTCACAACCATCATCATGAAACTTTCCTCCAGACCGAGCGGTACAGAAGGAACAAGCATAACCCACTACCTCTGAAACTACCTTGCTACTCTCCCACGCAAACCACACATACTTAAATTACATGACATACACCACACTGCAACATGGAATACAACATAAGGAATAGTCACAGCATTATAATCACATCACTTTCCGCTTTCCCACTTCAATTAGTATTCATCCCAGTTTCACATGACACTGCCCCACTTCGTAACTTTTCTTTCCTACTACCAACTCTGGAGGATATATGCACGTCTTCCTGTGCAATGCAAGCCAAGTGGCGTTGCTGGATAGACGGCTGACTCACCTCGCTTCTCTCTCAGAGTATTATAGTTTGAATCAAGCGTCACACGGAAACATAACACGCAAAGTAATATTAAGAACATATTCATCACACACGCGAGTCCTCAACTGATACCATGGACGAGTACTTCTCTTTATCCTTTGTCTCATACACAGATTGAGACTCACACAGTACTCACCACGTGGAAGTACTCAATTTCAACTCCTGCACACGCCATTTCTTAAATATTTCCAACTTATAGTACACACGCTAGTAATTCAGCTTAACTTAAGCACTTGGAAGTATTTCAACTTATTGCTACACGTGGTTTCATTGTGACCATTGGTCGCTTCCCAAGATTACTACGATCCCCTAAATATTACCTGCCTGACATTTAATTCACCCCACAAAAGTTCCTGAAATAGAGAAATTACTATTCTAAACTACTCTTAAGTATTTCACATGCATACCATGTCTCCACTCTTTTGTCCTTACGGACCACGCCTAAGACAGGTCTTACCAACACTAGATCCAGCGGCAGAGTGCTGAAACATTGCCAAAGTGGGGGAGCACCTTGCTACCGTATTGGTCAGCCACATTTCAGGCGCTCAAAGCTCAGGTAAATTTCATCTCTTTGGTCGCACCAAATGTGACCCAAGTACCGTCTCAAAGATGATCATATATTCACATTCACTATCTGCGGTTAGCAGACGACCATACATTCATTCATTTCACACATCTCACCAAACTGGATGTAGGGATTTATTTTGTGGGAGTGCACATGTGATCAATTAAATAAATAAATTGTCATTCTTTCCCATACTGGTATCCGGCTTGGCTGTATTAATTGAAATTGAGTTATTTTTACAAAAATGTGTTGTTCTGACAAGAATAATGAAGTATGTTGTACCTATTTTCAATGTCGGGCGGTACTGTAGCCTTTCATGGTATATCTGTGTAGATTGTGTTTTACTGTCTGCTGTCTGTCTGGGATATGGTTGAAGTGCTGGTAGCAGTGGACTGAAGATAAATCTATTGAGCCATTCTCCTTATTGCTGTTTTATTTGGTGCCATCTTCGAAAGTCATTTGCAGCCAGAAGAAACACTGTTTTATTTACACAATATGTTTCTGCATCTTACAGTAAGTTTTACTGTATGTTAATATTGCTGACTTTAGAGAGGAGCTTATTTTATTATTGTAGTGTGAAGAAGTGTTTCGTGTTTTGTTCTCTGTTTTGTTACCTAAAGCTAATTATCAGTATTACAGGAGGTTGAGAGCAAGCGTTTGCAGTAGACGTAAGCACTCTGGTATTGTAATCTGTTTTTTTTTTTTAATAGAACAAGGAGTGATTAAATTCCCAAACTTGGACGACTACCAGCAGAACTCCACTAGCACCCAAAACATGCAGCATCAGACGTACATGGAATGTCCTAGCATCCATTCATTCTTCCATTAACTCATCCTGTTCCATCATGAAGGAGAGCAGGGATGAGGAACGAGTCTAGCGCTACACTAAAAGGCAGAAATAAACATTATGGGCACCCTCTGTGAAGCCTACTAACAAAAATTATGACTAGAGCTTACCTACTCAGAGTGACAACTATGGTAAATACTTCTAGATTAGTGTTTATACATGAAGGGTACGGTACACATAAAGATGCGGCTCAGCGACATTTTACAACTCTCCTTCAAGAGAAATATTTTAAACATTTAATTTTCTGCAAAATCGTTGTTTCACAAAATATTTATGTGTCTTTATGTCTAATGTTAGAGCAATAAGGTTATAAACATTTAGATACTTCTAAATTCAGCATAACACCAACAGAACAGATAATAAACAATATCCTATGGATGACTGCACATTTGTATACAAAAAATGGCGCATTGTACAATGTAATTTTTCTTTAATTTTTTCGTCTTAGCTTCAAATCACAATAATTTTACGCACTAATGCATAACATTGCCATGAAGATAACTCAGGTCATTTATTTGTGTAAAAAGCTTGAAAAATACTCCTTGTTATCCTCTCCACAGAACTGCATTAACTGTTGTAAGCCTCTGTATTTCTCCACAGATATGATCAGAGGCACTAGAAAAGAATTAGTTTATGTTACTGATATCAAGCATCTACTCTAAAATAGCTTGGGGAAAATTTGATTTTGGTTAACATATAAAGAATTCGTGATAATGCTAGTAGAAAATTAGAAATTTTATTTACCTGCATGTGCGCGAATCCTTTCGTACTGCTGCCATAGAAACAGACTCCCAAACTCCATTCAAAGTGGTCTGGATGCAGAACAGCGAATCTATCTCAATTTTAATCTCTCTTACGGTTTGGGTGATAACTTCTTTGCATATCTCTTAGGAAAGAATATTTTGAAGCCTCTAATCCACTTAATTACAGGCCCATATCATTAACGTCGATATGATGCAAGACTTTGGATCATATACTGTGTTCGAACATTATGACTTACCTCGAAGAAAACGATCTATTGACACACAGTTAACATGAGTTTAGAAAACATCTTTCTTGTGAAACACAACTAGCTCTTCGTTCGCATGAAGTGTTGAGTGCTATTGACAAGGGATTTCAGATCGATCCCGTATTTCTGGATTTCCGAACGGCTTTTGACACTGTACCAAACATGCAGCTTGTAGTGAAATTGCTTGCTTATGGAATATCGTCTCAGTTATGTGACTGGGTTTGTGATTTCCTCTCAGAGTGGTGACAGTTCGTAGTAATTGATAGAAATTCATCGAGTAAAGTAAATGTGATTTCAGGCGTTCCGGCAGGAAGTGTTATATCTCAGCAGCTGTCTTAGGTTGTTTTCTGATTACGCTGTCGTTTATCGACTAATTAAATCATCAGAAGATCAAAAAGTTGCAAAACGATTTAGAAAAAATATCTGGATAATGCGAAAATTGGCAGTTGACCCTAAATAACGAAAAGTGTGAGGTCATCCACATGAGTGCTAAAAGGAATTCGTTGAACTTCGGTTACACGATAAATCAGTAAAATCTAGAGGCCGAGAATTCAACTAAATACCTAGCAGTTACAATTACGAACAACTTAAATTGGAAGGATCACGTAGAAAATGTTGTGGGGAAGGCTAACCAAAGACTGCTTTTTATTGGCAGGACACTTAGAAAAATGCAACTGATCTACTAAGGGGACTGTCTACACTACGCTTGTCCGTCCACTCTTAGAATACTGCTGCGAGGTGTGGGATCCTTACCAGGTAGGACTGGCGGAGTACATCGAAAAAGTTGAAAGGAGGGCAGCACGTTTTGTATTATTACGAAATTTGGGAGAGAGTGTCACTGAAATGTTACAGGATTTGGGCTGGACACCATTTAAAGAAAGGCGTTTTTCGTTGCGACGGAATCTTCTCACGATATTCCAATCACCAACTTTCTTCTCCGAATGCGAAAAGATTTTGTCGACACCGACCTATGTAGTGAGAAACGATCAGCACGATAAAATAAGGGAAATCAAAGCTCGTACGGAAAGATATTGGTGTTCGTTCTTTGCGCTCGCTATACGAAATTGGAATAATAGAAAATTGTGAAGATGGTTCGATGAACCCTCTGACAGGCACTTAAATGTGATTTGCAGAGTATCCATGTAGATGTAGATGTAGATGTAAATATGCTGCAGTAAACTAAAGCTACATTTAAGTTTGAGGATTTCTAATGGGCATTTTTCATAACAAAGATCCAGTGCTGCGGCGCTATAGCCCTTCTTTAAAATTCACGAGACCCTTATTTTTGTCATTTGAAAGTTATGGATGTCCTTTATCTTCACTGACTCCATTTCTTGTCAGCATTCAACAAGTTATAAACGTAGCGGAATCATGTAAAGTCCTTCTGTTGCCAACTACACGAGTCACACAACATACCCAGATGGAACTGAGAAAGTTGTAGACGAAGTGAGGCAACAAAGAGCAAGCACAATCACTTCCTTTTCTCCCTTCATGCTCTTGACGTACCATGAAATACACCTTCGGGAACAGGAATGTACACAGACATTGAATGTAAATGAGGGTAGTTTGCTTTTGTACTAAATATCTTTAGTAGAGGTATTAGATACTTAAATTTTTGTCATGATCTAAGAAAATTGCTTCAAATTCTCTCACTTTACCAGAGATCTTTTATCATACCGTTTTTACAGCAAAATCCTTCGGCATTTTATTCTTGTGCCAGTAGCTGAGTATGATCAGTTCACTTATGTCGCAACCCAACTTTTCATTTCTTCTTGGGTAGACTTTAATTATTCTCTGCTTCTACACTTTTCATTTCATCAATATACTCGTCGCATACGGTGCATGTGTCTCTCCTTGGATACCCGAAAGCGATACTGAGGCCCCTAGAAAATATTCCCCTGTAGGCCTAACAGCTAATTTTTACACATTTTCATAAAATTCAGTTTTTCTGATAGATGCAGCTTAGAGGAATAATGGCAGCTGTACTGGCTTTGAAGACCTTTAAAGGAATTTACATGCTGCCGTATATTACTTATCGTCCCATCGCTAAGTCTGTGGTGGTGACTGCCATGTTTTCCAAGCATTTCCTTTGGTGCACAGCCTGTTCTTAGCAGGCTCTTCACGATATATTCAATGTTCTTCTTTTTTATTCCATGAAGCTTTTCGACATATCAGAAATTCTTTCGCAGATTCCATCCCGTCTTCGCTTACAACTGGCCTACGAACCTTGTACAAATAAGGAGCACCAAAATGCTGAGTAACTACTTATTTTGAAGGTGTATTTATTGGCAACACAGATCAAACCACAGAAGTAAATATTTTGGTCATGATCTGATTCACGGTAAATGACTGTTTTAAAGACACTTACGTTGTTTTTTTTATTTTTTTTATTTTTTTTGTACTTATTGAAAGAAGCACTGCTTCGTACATTGACTGCCATTTCCCATTTCATCTAAATGTAAATTCAATTTCCTATTCACTGCAGACAGACTTCCGTACGACTGACGTTCCTTTGGTCTTTTTTCTTTGTGTGTTTCACTTAAACACAAACTATAAAATAACGTATTCTCACTAGCTCTGCGAGAGAAAAACTGACTAAAGAATGAAGACAACAGTGTACTCCTGGTAAACAAAAAACAAGAATGTGCTATTGCCTCACACATGCTCTGACAGAAAGAAGAATACAAATAGCCAGTTTTTTACCTGAAAAAAATGTCGATGCCCCCCCCCCCCTTTCTCCGTATGGTTATTTTTCCTTACCTCGCTTTCTCCGCAAGGAATTCCTGTTTTCGGAATAAGAGTAGCCCATATTGAGGTGGTAGTCAGGTCAGAAAAATTCTTCCCACGTCCACCTCGTATGTGCGTCAGGAGAAAACCAAACACCTCAACGAAGCCACTGACTCTCCTTCTGCACTATTCTTTGTTCTTGTCTAATACTTCAAACAAAGCACTTTAACTCTACACAGACCAATACTAGCTTCCTGTACAACGGCTAAGTCGGCATTTATCCGATACAAACATTGGGAAGAATTTACGTATTTCAGAAGACAGGGTTAATGAGGTATTCCTTTACATTGTGCTTAAATACTTGGTGGTGCAATTTTCTCCTTGTTTGGCACTGGCAACCCATTAAAGACGTTTCCCCCTTCATATAAAAGTCTGATGTGAATCCTAGAAAAGAGACTCATGTTCAATTCTGAGATTATTCTATTTCCAGTATAGAAGAATCTATCAAAATACGAAGAAAACCATTCCAAAACACCAAATAACCATTCCGAATGAAAATATCTGGTAAGTAACTTACTTCAGTGTCCAGAAAGAAAAATGACGAATCACAAATAACTGAAGCAGTAGAGAGACGCTCCGATGACTCGCTAGTCCGCAGGAAGCGACTATTACTCTGACACCAGGGAAGACACAGGAAAGTGTGCGGCAGTGACGTTGTGACCAAGATTACGAATAAAACGCTGCTGTCTATGACAGTGAAGTACACTGGTTCATGACACTAAATTGAGAGGGCTTTTATGCCATTCTCTTACGCTCTTCGGGAACTACCTCACGCGATATTAAATTTCAAAACATACTTTCGTGCCAACTTCAGGACATTCTCGAGAATACGGTATTACGTAGGAACGGAATCAACGGTACATTTTCATTAGAAATCGAAACTTTAATTCCAGCAATTAAGCTGTGAACGGTATTATGTGTAATTTACTTTTTATTTCGTTCGTTTTTGGCATAAGCTTGCGCAGTTATTCATGAAAAAGGAATCTCGTTTTCGTGCTTGGCCGGGCAAGGATATTTGCGAGGAAATATCACGGAGAGGGAAAGGAGAAGAAGCAACTTCCCCAAAGTGCTGCCTCTGGAATCTTAAATTCGTTCCGTTTCTCTCTTGTCATAACGGACCTTCCCCGTCGTAGCTGCGACAGTTAAGCCGTCTTTTTAATGAGAGATTTAAATAAGAGGATCAACAACTGACAGTCTGCTCCGTTCTTTTCGTGCTGCTTTCTCTGTTTATAGATATTATGATCTCAGACGGGATTTTTCATTCCACAGCCGGAAGTATCTATCTTGCAGCCAGTAAGGCAGAACGAAATGGTTCGCGCACTTGGTCGCATGCTGGCATCTGTGCGACTAGCATCATCCGGGAACGTAATGGCCTCTCGACACAAAATCTGTCAGTGATGCTAACCCACAGTAACGCCATTTTTATTCATGACAGATGCACTACAGAGAACCGTGGCTAATTTCTACTCTTTACGACTTTATCAGCTCAAATTTATCAAAGCCACTTGATCTCTGAACGTTGAGCAAGTCACGTCAGTAAAACTAAGACCTCTTTTTTCTGGAGTTATTAGGAACTACGACGTAGATAACTCCATCTATTCCATCTTATGCTGCGATATTCTATTGTTTCTAAATGACGACAAAAAAAAGTTGAGAAACGTTTCTTGGCATTCCTGATGATTATGCACCGCCCGTCCAGAACGTTCTGAGACTGACTTTATTCCTGGTGTATAAGCGACGTCAGCACAGTAACTATGGTAGCAGCTTGAACTGGTGACCACAAACAACAGACGTGCATTTGACGATTAAGTTGTGACGGTTGTGAGCATGTGGTGTTAAGCAGTGGACGTGTGGCCCTGGGGTCTCAACGTTGTGTCACGAACTGAAATGGTGTAACATGTCTCAATAATGCGTTCAAGACCTTAAGATGATCGTTTTGAGAATGAGAAAAAAGCGTGTGCAAAGTTTGTCCCTCACGTCGTGACTGCCGACCAAAAACGACGTGTGGACACCAGCTGCAAATGAGTGAAATACAAAATATAGACAGTTCTGTTCTGGAAAATATTATCACGGGTGACTAGAATTGCTGTCATGAATACGAACCTATGACAAAACGAAAAAATGTAGAAATCCACAAGAAGGGGCAGCGCTATGACGACATAACTTACGTTGAAGCCAAGGCTAGTAGAAAACCATACCAAAGAAGGACTTTTCTGAAAGCTTATCAGGGTTGTATGAACGTTCTTTGCGTTTTGGGGAGAGACTAAGTAGGACACCTGAACTCTTAGAACCACCGTCTTAACTATTCTCTATTTTTTTTTCATAATAAGTCTCGATAATTTTTGGACTCGCGGGTATACATTTTTTGGCCAACATTTTAGATTTTTTTCTTGTCTTTGGTTTGAAAGGTTTTGGTTTGACAGACAGCGTAATTATATGTAACGTTTGAAAATGTAAATCAGACTCCTCACACTTGATATCCTCAGCGGTATGGAGGCAGGAAACATGGATGATTCGGTGTTTTGAGGCTTTATAAAATATTTTCATTCAACATCGACTCCTTGTAGAGAATATACTTCCTGTGAAGAATCTGACCAACTTAACGACATGACTGATAGTTTGCGCCACGTTGTTATTGATAGAGTATCGTCCACTAACACTGCACAAATACCTGATGTCTCCCAGAAGAGCGTGATACGACCGCTTGTGTTCTTTTGTGTAGTATAGGTTACAACAATCATTCGCAAATGATATTTATTGCATATCTAAATTTCGGTCAATGTGTAGCCATCCCCAGTGCAGTAACTGTAAGTTAAAACTTAAAACTTGACCATTCATGTCATTGGTTGAGTGAGAGTCAACTCGGTCTCTCACACGAACGGTCTATTTGGGACCGTGTATATAAACAAAAGTTTTTACTGCACTCATGATGGCCACACAGTGACCGAAATCTAGCTACACAATAAACGTCATTGCTACTGGTTACTGTAGCTTTCACTATTTAAAATGAATAAAGTTTCCCTCTGGAATGAAACTTGATTTCTGTTTCTTCTTCTACCGTAATGACACTGTGTATACTACCAGCGTTAATTTTGGGATATTCGTTGACAAATTAGGTCATCCACATATCGGTACCATCAGTGGAACCATAGCCAACATTTTCTTTAACGATATAGAGAACACAATATTCAATAACACTGTAAAACAAGGAGGGTACAAAGTAATCTACTGGTACCGATATGTGGTTGACATAATCTGTCTTGTAGATGAAACACATAACCGGGTAGAAGAGCTACACAGCGACATCAACACAGTACACCCACAAATCCACTTCACAGTGGAAATAGAAAAAAAAAAAAAAAAACAAGAAGCTAAATTTATTGTATCCTACAATCACAAGAAATCAATTTTAATTCTAGTTTACTAATAGTATTATCACGAATGCTTTCATATGTTAACACAAAATCTAATTTTCCACAAGATATTTTTAGAATAGGTACTTGATATCAATAAAATAAAATAATTCTTTTCAAGGGCCTCTGACATATCTGTGGAAAAATACAGTCTTACAACAATTAATGAAGTTCTGTGGAGAGAATAACAAGGAGTATTTTTCAAAATTTTTACACAAATAAAATGACCTGAGTGATCTTCATGGTAATGTTATGCATTAGTGCATAAAATTATTGTGATTTGAAGTTAAGACGAAAAAATGAAGAAAAATACATAATGCAATGAGCCATTTCCAGTATAAAAATGTACAGCCACCTATAGCATGTTTATTATCAGTTCTGTTCCTGTTATGGTGAGTTTAGAAGTATATAAATGTTTACAACTTTATTGCTATAACAGTAGACATAAGGACACATGAATATTTTGCAAAACAACGATTCTGCAGGAAATTAAATGTGTAAAATATTTCTCTTGAAGGAGAGTTGAAAATGTCGTTGAGCCGCATCTTTATTTGTACCCTTTATGTATAGACACTAATCTAGAAGTAATTACCATAGTTATCATTCTGAGTAGATAAGCCCTGCCGGCCGGGATGGCCAAGCGCTTCTAGGCGCTACAGTCCCGAATCGCGCGACCACTACGATCGCAGGTTCGAATCCTGCCTCGGGTGTGAATGTGTGTGATGTCCTTAGGTTAGTTAGGTTTAAGTAGTTCTAAGTTCTAGGAGACTGATGACCTATGAAGTTAAGTCCCATAGTGCTCAGAGCCATTTGAACCATTTTTTTTTAGATAAGCCCTAGTCATAATTTTTGTTAGTAGGCTTCACAGAGGTTGCCAGCAGTGTTTATTTCTGCCTTTTAGTGTAGCGCTAGACTCGTTCCACATCCCTGCTCTCCTTCATGATGGAACACGATGAGATAAGGGATGAATGAATGGATTCTAGGACATTCTATGTACGTCTGGTGCTGCATGTTTTGGGTGGGAGTGGAGTTTGGCTTGTAGTCGTCACTCCTTATTTTATTAAAAATCAGATTACAATACCAGAGTGCTTACATCTACTGCAAAACCTTGCACTCAACCTCTTATAATACTTATTTTATTCAATGCAGTGCGCCACCATGACCGAAACTCTTCGTCCTCTTTCCTCCCTGTCTGTGATCTTCTGTCTGTCTTTTTCTAACTGCCGGAAGGAAGGTACCGTCTACTGCCACAGCTCGACGATGTCCTCGTTACAGCTTTGAACGCTTTGTGCTGACTGTTACAGTCCACTGCTGCTGCTTCCACGCTGCCTCTCCTCATTCAGGGATTGTTTTACTTGGTGGCCATCAATTTACTCCCAGAGCACTCTCTATTCAGCACGTTCTGGACAAGCCCACCGATTCCAGATAACATCAGCCTGTAACACCATGGCTCTAATGCTCTACTGATCTATTTTTGTCTCTGTTTCATTTAATGTTTCATCATTGAGCTTCTGTAAATGTATTTGTTTGAATCGATAACATAAAATTGTATACTCCTTTCTTTGTACAAAATTTGATGTCATGTTTTGATTGTATGCTGTGTAGCATAACTGTCATTTATATTCTTTGTCCCATTTGGAGGGAACAAAACTTAATATATATAATTGTTATTTTGTGTGAATAATTTTTTCTAGACATGTTAATATGTGCAAATGTTCTGTTTTATTTAATGTGTTTGTTTGCTGTTATGTAAACTGCTGACCTTCACTTAGGGCTCTTAGTTATTCTGTATGTAAAAGGTGTAGGGGTTCCCCTCAGGAATGGAACAGCGTAGCGCGCGCAAAATGTGGTTGGCCTAGGTGGAAAAGGTGGAACTGATAGTCAGTCGGGGACGAGCAGTCAGTCGGGGACGAGCCAGCAGTCAGAGATGAGCTACGAGTCCGTGCACTGCCGTATAAAAGTTGCATAGTGCTGGTTTCGAGAGAGGCTTTTCTGTTATTTTCCAATGCCTCGGATGGATGGATAAATAGCTGGGCTATTCTGGAGTTTGTATCTATCATCGCCACCAAGAAATGACAGATTCCAGCAATTCTGCCTGCAATTCCACCTACCAACATGCAGTTGCCACCACATTACGCAATCATTGCAACGTAACACTGTAATGATGTACAGTGAAGGATCAGCTTAATGGATGTGTTATTGTGCTCAAATATAAGGTAATTTATATCTAAATTTATGTACCAACCTTGATTTTCTCCTCATCATAACACCTCTCAGGGTCCTCTCCGATTGAAGTAAAGTGATTACCGAGTGTCCTTACTGAAAGTACGTTAAAACTCAGTTTGCTAATTAATACCTATTGGACAGAGTAAAGTTAAAGTTAATGTGGCAAGAGAGTGAGTTAGAGTTAATGATGCTTGCTGAAATAATTTTCCTAGTAAAACTGATTATTAATGTGTTGTTGACAAATTCAAATTAAAATTTCTCAAGACTGAGGTTTATAAAGTTTTGCTTAGTAAATGATCACATTACTACCTGTTGTTAATCGCAGAAAGTGAGCTAGTATCTTACATAAATGTTCATTTTATGTCTCATGGTAGTAAAAGTGGAAAATTGCATAGTAGGAAATTATATGTTCATGATTACTAAGTGTTTGTCTTTCTTGTGTGCATATTAACAGTATAAAGACTACTCACTTTGTGTAAGCCCTGAAAGTAATAGTGTGTTCCAGTAGCTGTTATAATTTTGCAAATAGTTTGTGCTGTTCCAACAGTTAGTTTCACTCTTACCGTAAACATATGAGTGTGTCAGAGTTCATTGCACTCGCTTGTGGTCAAGTATAGGTTGTGTTTGTCCGTTATAGTTACTTATACCTACTTTCTTAAACGAGAATGTTAATCATTCTCTTGACTAGTTAGGCTGGCGGCCGTTTTCTTTATCCATTGAACAGTGCAGATAGGCAAAATTTTGCTTGGTACTGTTCAAATATTTACGTAGTTCTAACTTTCATTTCCGGTAAGCCATTTCCGTTAGGTACAACACGGTCAACTTAACAAAAATCCTCCCAGAGGGTAACACTGCTCTGTTGCTTTATACCATAATTGCTATAACAAAATAGTTTTATTTCAAAACCTGTTTCCAGCTTTAAGGTTATGGTACAATAGTAGCAGACGGGTAGTGTTATACGTGGCTTTGCCGTGACAGGACTAATTGTTCTGTTGTGGCATCGTATGTACTAAACCAAACTTGGTATTTCATTGAATAAGCTACGTAAATACGCTGTTGAAGTAGTGTTATACGTGGCGCCGCGTGACAGGACGTTGTTCAATTGCACCTACAGACGGAAAAAAAATTATAAGTAGTTAGCGTTTTGCAAACACAGAGTGAACATAAAACGTCCAGCTTCACGAACCTGTACATTAATTGACAGACAGGATAGTGAAAGTTCAGCTTAAATTGAAAATAAAACGTATCAATACTTAATAGCAACGAAAATGGACAGGAAATTAGAAATGAATCTAGACACGCGAGAACAGAAAGCAATCGAGAGCAGTTCAGGGAGCACACCAATAGATGCCATTACTCGCGAGTTAAATTACGTACAGTACCACGCCGATGTAAATGAACAGATAGAAGCTTTGAATGTCGCGCGTACTAAGCACGACAATATGGGTGATGTTGCCGAAGACAGTGGCTATGTTAATGAATCGCGGGATATATTTGAATCCCCAAAAACAGAAAGGGCTGTAGGATTTGAACACGAAAATTCAGTTGAACCCAAAAATGAAAAGACACCAGATGTGACTGATTTGTTAAAAATGTTGTCTGCACAAATTACAGCACTGGGGCAACAAAATGTAGAACAAAGGCAACTAATCACAGCACTGGGGCAACAAAATGTAGAACAAAGACAGCTAATTACAATACAGGGTAATGATATTAGTAAACAGATTGAGAAGGTTGATGTAAAAGTAGACATTGTGAGTAATGAAATTAAAAACCTCAAAAGCGAAATTACTGTCATCAATGGCAATATTGCCAACATACAGGGACAAGTTGATGACCTTAACGAAAGATTTGACACGGAAGTAATTAAAATCCAAGATCAAATAGAACCCCTAGTCTGTACTAAAGTGGATGAAAAGGTATTCGGTATTAAATCCGAAATACAAACCGAATGTAACGAAGAATTTGCACAGATCAAACAGTCTGTAACAGAAACAAGCAGAGCTCTAACCAAACAGATTCTTACTTGCGAAAAGAAGTGTGAACATAACACTTCACAAATCCAAGGCAAAATGTATGACTTGGAAAGAAAAATATAAACCGTACCTACACATTTTACTGAAAGAATGCCTCTCAGTAAAATATTAGAGGGTGAAGAGAAATTCGACCCTGCTAAGAGGCATAACGGATGGCACCGCCTAGACTTTGTAAAGAATTGCGAAAGAAATTTTCCTGAATATTTGTCCGACCAGGAAAAAATTAATGTCGTAATTCGTGCACTAACGGGAGAAGCAAAAAGGTGGGGGTTGAATCTGGATACTAACCAGATGGCTTTTGAAAACTTTAAACAAAAATTTATTGACGAGTACTGGTCAGATCGAAAACAAGACCTGTTGTGGCGTGAGTTCCTAATGGCCAGGCTGTATGATACCAGGGATAGACAAACCATGAAAGAGTTTTGCGAATCGTGGTATAGAAAACTGATACACTTAAAAGCAAGAAGGACTGAAGCCGAGATCGTTTGGGTCCTTTGGCAGAAACTGCCTGAAGATTCTAAACGGTATGTTGGGAGTACCCACAGTAGTTTTTCTGCGTTCTTGGAAAGGGTCGAGGATGAAGATCACTGGCGAAGAAATCGCGAATCTCGTCACTATAATAATAACAATTATTCGCGAGAAAGTAAAGACCAAGCTGAACGACAGGAAAATGATAGATTTCGTGTAAACACGATTCAAAGAGGTCGCGCGAGAGGCCGGGGAAATTGTACGACGCGCGGCAGAGGATACATGGCGCGGAATTTCCAAACTAGAGACGAAAGGGAAAACTGAAAACCGCGTGTGTTACGGGCCGGATACACGCGGAAACTGGTTTTGGGCCCAAAGAAAAGATGTCAAATATTAGATTCGAGCAGGAAAGATGTAAACTACGAGGCAGGAAGGTTAAGGGCGCGCCTATAGCAGACGGGCGCGGAGTGATACATAGTGGCGTTTCCAGTGCGAAGTCACGTGACCGTTCGTGCTCGGGCCAGCGGTTGCTGGAGCAGCGTACATTGCGCTTGGCAGCACACACAAATGGCAGACGTCAGAACAAGATGGCTGCCGTAGAGAGAGACAGAAGAGGCGGGATCGGACACTTCCGATGGCCGGTTTCAGTAGTAGATGAATGTAGGAATGAAAATAAAGTTAATACGTCATATGATAAAGATAACTTCGTATCGGTTTCGTGCGAAAAGACTTTATTAAAGAATGAAAGGGAGACAGAAAAGGGAAATATTGGCACTGTTAATGATGTGTATGAGGTAAAGGACGTAGATGTGGGGGGAGTTATGATGAATAAAGAGGAAAGGGAGGTAGAATATGCCACGCAAAAGACGTGTGCTCAATTAATAATAAGTAAAAATGATGTAAAGGAGGACGTCAGTGAACATTGCATTATAAACAGTGCAGACAAAAAAATTGTTGATGGAAAGGTGTTTTGTGGCTCTGATGCAGAAGGGTCTGGTAGGGATTTCGCACGATTATCTGAAACTGATAGTAAAGGAATCATTGAAACGAAGGTTATCAATGTATGTGACGAGTATACTATGTACGAAACTTAAGTCTGAAACTGTCCCAAGTGCTACTACTGAAGTGCCTGCGTGTCCAAACGATGTGTATTGTGTAGAAAATGAGTCAAAAAACGAAGTGGCTGAAACATCTAGTGATAATCTGCCTCACTGTTTAAAAGTTGCCTTACTGCTCGAATCTGATAACGAAATAGAACCTAGTGATAGTTCAGACGAAGGAGAGACGACAGATTCAGATACAGATGAATTTTCGGGGGTAGACAAACATACTTATACCTTTAGAGAAAGAGGTTACGAAAAAATTAATGACATCTTTTCGAAACAGAATCTGGAATGTGTAACTGAAACAAAACCGAAAGGGCCGCCGGATGACACTATATTAGGGCAGGCTTTACTTAATGTAATGACAGAAATAGATTTACTGAAACTTAAAGAACCTCCAAATATAAATATAGTAGAACGTGAATTATTGAAGATCTGTAAAGACTTTGAAATTCCAAAACCTAAAAAGCCACCTGATGAAACAAAACGTTGGCAAGATCTGAATAGCATAGTGAAAGATGTAGAAGTTAGAAGGCCTAAAAAGCCACCAGATTTAAGTCACTGTTTTTGAATCATAAAAGACTGCCTTGTTAATGAAGAGACTGGGGGCAGGATGCTGTATGTATATATATTTTAATATAATGCATGACTTTATTATTATTGTATCTGAGTGTTATCTGAAAGTGAAATATTGTTTTGTTGACCTTGAGGCCTGTGGCAGTTTGTTGTTTATTTACTGTAGTGCACTGGTTGTCTTTGCTTAGGAAATGTTTATTTTCAATTGAATACTTATTGTTGCCAGCCTAATTATGAGATAGGGGCATGTAGTGTAGCAAACCTCAGAACTTTGTGAATAATGATGCTTATGGTTACTTTATGAAAGTGCAAAGAACTCCACAAGATAGTAATTTATTTCTAATATACTTAAAAATCAGAAAGGGCTTATGTTTGCAGTATGTGGTTTACTTAAGGAGACACGTCCTCAGATGAGTGTTGTTGAACCCTCAGGGGACAATGCACTCTTTGCATTGTCAGGTGCCTGACGAGCACCAGGGACCCAAGTCGTTGCCAGTACTATTTCCGTTTCTTTTCGTGCTGCCAACCTTCCTCTTCATCATTCAGAACTTTTGCTATCTTCTTTCCTTTTTCTCTATCAGAATAGACTGAAAAGTGTAGAAATAAGGTGAGATACTGTGTATTGTTTGTGGACGAACAAATGAATAATTAAATTGGGTACACTAGAAAATGACCAATATGAAAGTAAGTATTGTGGATACTGTAAAGAGAAAATGTAATGAAAAAGTAATTGGAAAGAGAAAAACGGATGTGAAAAGGTAAGAATACTGAAAACAAGGTAAATGAATACTGTAATATGACTGAATGTAAATGTGTTTTCTGAAAATAGGGATAAATATGATGTTGAAAAACTTTGTGTGTTAAAAACTGTGGAGATGAACCTGGCTAAGGTGTGTAAGATGGATATGAGGTGTGTATGTCTAGTGCCACTAAAGGCAAAAAGCACTTGCAATAGGATATAAAATTATTGCCCTGGATGTGATGTATGTAATGACCTAACTGTGTGTGGAAAAGTAATGTAAAGGAGTAGTAAGAAATTCTTAATCCTGACTTGACCCCAAGTATGACATTTAATTATTTTCTTGATTAATGTATATGTTACCTTATGTTGTCATTTGAAATGAAATGGTTTTGTTGCCAATGTCTAATTACTGTTTCAAAGTTGCAGGTTATATGTTTTGTACCATTAAAACAAATTTTTCCAAAGATGTGACATAATGATGGAAAACTTGGAGATGATGACAATAAACTGCTCAAAAATATGCTGTTGGGCAGAAAAACAAGACAAAACAACCAAAAATGCTGTGGTCCTGAAGTTGAGGGCTACCATATATGCTATGTGAGCAGTAGCCGAAGGACTTGCCATTGTGGGGCAAGGAGCTGATAAGTGGTCATGAACTGCCAAACCTAGAGGATGGGGCAGTGTGTCAATTTAAAAATGTGTATTTTAGTGTTCTTAATGTAAATTGTGTTTTTGTGTCTAAATGTTTACATACAAAGACTGCCAAACCAATAACAGGCAGATGAGTAATATGAACTGCTTATGCTGAGGCAAGCAGTGAAGTAAGTTAGGTTTATTGGTCAATGTGTTATGAACTAACTATTCTTATTGAAGTTAGTGAAAAGTTATTACAAAATATATATGGATTCTTATTCAAATGGATGTAGATGTTTGTTTTGGACTGCCTTGTTTTAAAAAACACAGCAGTGATGATTAAAAATAGGTTCTGAATATGTTAATGTATTTACGTGCAACAAACATTTTGGACTGCTATTAATGAAGAGCAGCTTTAAAGTTAATTGTATTGAGAAAACCTTGAAAAGTTACTTTTGTATTTAATGAGTCAGTTGGAAAAAGTTCTCATTGTTGTTTTGTGTAAATATTGGTACATATATGGATGCAGACTGAAATTTTTAATATTTCATGAATTGCTGAATCTTGTAAAATGCACTGTGATTACGAGTATGTTTGGGTGTATGTGAATATTTACATTCCTTTGAAAATATTGGAAGTCAAATTTGTGTTTTGTTAAGTTAAAATGTTCTGTGCTATTATATTTGTGTTTACTTCTTTTATTTTATTTGAAGGCTATGCTTTTCTCCTAATATGCAGATTTATTTTGTGTATTGTTTGTCTATTATTTGAACTGTATGTGTGTGAAATGAACATGCTTAAAGGTATCTTGTGTAAAGATGCAAAATTAATTTCCTTAAACCAGTCTGTGGGTGAAAATTACTGTAAATGCTTTACTTTGAAAATGTTTTTGGAAGAAGTATATGAATCTCCTTAGAGTATATAATGTATATTTGTAATATGTGTATTTTTTTCTCCCAACTGAAGTTGGATGGTATAATCTTTTTTCTGTAACCAACACCACTTAGGTGCTATAGATGTTTCCTTGAAGTATCCCTTACAGGAAACTTCAACGAAACATGGGGCATGTGTAACACCATGGCTCTAATGCTCTACTGATCTATTTTTGTCTCTGTTTCATTTAATGTTTCATCATTGAGCTTCTGTAAAGGTATTTGTTTGAATCGATAACATAAAATTGTATACTCCTTTCTTTGTACAAAATTTGATGTCATGTTTTGATTGTATGCTGTGTAGCATAACTGTCATTTATATTCTTTGTCCCATTTGGAGGGAACAAAATTTAATATATATAATTGTTATTTTGTGTGAATAATTTTTTCTAGACATGTTAATATGTGCAAATGTTCTGTTTTATTTAATGTGTTTGTTTACTGTTATGTAAGCTGCTAACCTTCACTTAGGGCTCTTAGTTATTCTGTATGTAAAAGGTGTAGGGGTTCCCCTCAGGAATGGAACAGCGTAGCGCGCGCAAAATGTGGTTGGCCTAGGTGGAAAAGGTGGAACTGATAGTCAGTCGGGGACGAGCAGTCAGTCGGGGACGAGCCAGCAGTCAGAGATGAGCTACGAGTCCGTGCACTGCCGTATAAAAGTTGCATAGTGCTGGTTTCGAGAGAGGCTTTTCTGTTATTTTCCAATGCCTCGGATGGATGGATAAATAGCTGGGCTATTCTGGAGTTTGTATCTATCATCACCACCAAGAAATGACAGATTCCAGCAATTCTGCCTGCAATTACACCTACCAACATGCAGTTGCCACCACATTACGCAATCATTGCAACGTAACACTGTAATGATGTACAGTGAAGGATCAGCTTAATGGATGTGTTATTGTGCTCAAATATAAGGTAATTTATATCTAAATTTATGTACCAACCTTGATTTTCTCCTCATCATAACACCTCTCAGGGTCCTCTCCGATTGAAGTAAAGTGATTACCGAGTGTCCTTACTGAAAGTACGTTAAAACTCAGTTTGCTAATTAATACCTATTGGACAGAGTAAAGTTAAAGTTAATGTGGCAAGAGAGTGAGTTAGAGTTAATGATGCTTGCTGAAATAATTTTCCTAGTAAAACTGATTATTAATGTGTTGTTGACAAATTCAAATTAAAATTTCTCAAGACTGAGGTTTATAAAGTTTTGCTTAGTAAATGATCACATTACTACCTGTTGTTAATCGCAGAAAGTGAGCTAGTATCTTACATAAATGTTCATTTTATGTCTCATGGTAGTAAAAGTGGAAAATTGCATAGTAGGAAATTATATGTTCATGATTACTAAGTGTTTGTCTTTCTTGTGTGCATATTAACAGTATAAAGACTACTCACTTTGTGTAAGCCCTGAAAGTAATAGTGTGTTTCAGTAGCTGTTATAATTTTGCAAATAGTTTGTGCTGTTCCAACTGTTAGTTTCACTCTTACCGTAAACATATGAGTGTGTCAGAGTTCATTGCACTCGCTTGTGGTCATGTATAGGTTGTGTTTGTCCGTTATAGTTACTTATACCTACTTTCTTAAACGAGAATGTTAATCATTCTCTTGACTAGTTAGGCTGGCGGCCGTTTTCTTTATCCATTGAACAGTGCAGATAGGCAAAATTTTGCTTGGTACTGTTCAAATATTTACATAGTTCTAACTTTCATTTCCGGTACGCCATTTCCGTTAGGTACAACACGGTCAACTTAACAAAAATCCTCCCAGAGGGTAACACTGCTCTGTTGCTTTATACCATAATTGCTATAACAAAATAGTTTTATTTCAAAACCTGTTTCCAGCTTTAAGGTTATGGTACAATAGTAGCAGACGGGTAGTGTTATACGTGGCTTTGCCGTGACAGGACTAATTGTTCTGTTGTGGCATCGTATGTACTAAACTAAACTTGGTTTTTCATTGAATAAGCTACGTAAATACGCTGTTGAAGTAGTGTTATAAGCCATCGTAGTAATGTACGTCCCCTGGCGACGTCACCCAGGATCTGCTGCCACTTTCTCACAGTGGACCCTGCGTGATGTGGCAAATTCAGCTCGGTATTTCTGAGGAAGTCGAGGCGGGCCGCATCAGATCAGTCAGAAGATTGATGACAAAAAAAGAAAAAAGAACAAATGAAGGAAAGAAAGGAAAACCTTACTCCGTCTCCTGGCGACTCGTTGTGCCAGCCAATCTGGAACAAACGAGTGCTACCAGAACGCAATAAAAGGTCCTGACCCCACCACATGACCTTTCAGCCACTTTCCATATCAGTGTCAGCGCTTCCTCTCTGCACTGCAAACTCACCACCATTGTTCCACGCCACCAGCGGAAGTCGCGGTGTGTCGCTGCCTCTGACAGCTCGATGCCACACGGGACCTTTGGCAAGAGTGCAGACTCGACAAATGCTGGTGGATAGCCAAAATCAACTCAAAATTTCAGTTTCACGGAATTACGTACAAAAGAGGAGCCCTCTCTACTGAGGCAGGCAGTTCTCCGAATGTATTTGGCGTCTGCACAGTACATGTGCATTCAGTGTGAAATGTCATTTCTTATTGACAACCTGGCTCTTACACCTGATACTTCATTTCGAATTCTATGTGATATTAATACTAATCATTAGGTTCAGAGATTGACAGAAACGCAAGGTTGCTGTTTTAGGATAGTTAAATTTTCCGATACGTAGAAAAGGCCCCTCCGCAACTGCGAAACTTATTAACGTTTGAAAATACTTTTTCTAACTACGTAAGTCTGCTCCATTAAATTATCACTACTGTTACCAGATTGGACATTGCTGGGCCATGATTACTTCGGTGCCAGTTAATTTTAAAACTTAACTAAACAGACATATGGTAGATCAGCTAACTATTTTGCGATTTAAAGTTTTCGGAGTACTGAAGTAATAGTCGAGCTACCCCATGTCTGATGAGCTTCGGCGTATCTCAAGTTCTCAGAGGACTGAAGACAAAATAACACTACTGAAACTGTTAACTATAATTAGAATACTATTCATCTTTCGTAAACTTTTAATAATGTTAATCTCAAATACGTCACATTAGATCGCCGATCCTCCTACAAGCATCCACATTTCCAGAATGAGATTTTCACTCTGCAGCGGAGTGTGCGCTGATATGAAACTACTGACAGATTAAAACTGTGTGCCGGACCGAGACTCAAACTCGGGACCTTTGCCTTTCGCGGGCAAGTGCTCTACCATCTGAGATACCCAAGCACGACTCACGACCTGTCCTCACAGCTGTACTTCCACCAGTACCTCGTCTCATACCTTTCATACTTTGCAGATCTCCTGCGAAACTTAGGGTACTAGCGCTCCTGGAAGAAAGGATATTGCGGAGACATGGCTTTGCCACAACCTGGGGGATGTTTCCAGAATCAGATTTTCACTCTGCAGCGGAGTGAGCGCTGTGAGGACAGGTCGTGAGTCGTGCTTGGGTATCTCAGATAGTAGAGCACTTGCCCGCGAAAGGCAAAGGTCCCGAGTTCGAGTCTCCGTCCAGCACATAGTTTTAATCTGCCAGGAAGTTTCGTTTCAGCATCGAAACTTTTCTTCTAAGTGTAGTACTCAATAATGAATGAGAAATATACACGGCTTGTAATGAGTCTGAAATATACATGGGATGATCAAAATATAGAAACATCAAAAATACAACACAGTAGTATGCCTAATACAGTGTGGGAAACCCGTTGGCATTCCAGCCATCTTGGAAAGGGTAAAAATAGATCCTGTAAGGTTTTCAAGGGAATCTCATGAAAAGATATGTAGCAATTCTTTGTAACAATTGAATGATATCTGAATTGGTAAATGATTTAATTAATCTTACGACAGAGTCTAAACTTCTTGTCATGCATGCGGAGATGTAGAAAACTTGAGAACGAGAAATTAAGATCTTGACGTTCTTACACTGATGTAGCAATATGGATACCTGCATCACTATTCCCACACTATTTCCCTCGCCATAAGAGAGAATACGCGAGTGCCTGTCATACATATAAATGAACTTCAATGGCACTACTTCCTGTGTGTGCTAGAGACCTCGACACGGAGTTGATAACATCTGTCATCATCATCTTATCGGTAAGCAGTAAGCCGGCATAAGGATCTCGTCTGCAGATTATGTTACACCATTATTATGTTCATGTTACACCATTATTATCAGTCGCCATCGACAAATTTCCATACTTAGTAAATAAAACATCCAGAATAATTCAGTCTTTTTATATTTCACATAGTGTAACGACTTTTTGATAAAGACTTTCTCGGTGTAATTATCTGGTAAAGAATAATCCTGAAAATATTTTCTCTAAATCTTATATTCTCCTTGGTTCGCAAAATAATTTTACTAGTCTTCGTTATGTGTTTTGGTCAGGGTCCTCACCTGACGCCATCAATAGAAAGGGGCGAAAAGCAGCCGAGAATCCTGGCCCTGCCTAGCGAACAGAACCGGACAGGTTTTTCGTCTGGACTCTTTCGCTGTGTTGTCAATTTCTTGTTCACATTATTCATGATCACCAATCTGACTCCTTTGTATGTTTGAGCTCAAGTGAGTTGTGGCCTGTTTGTTAAATAATTTCTGTGCATGATCAAGTGGTCTCGGTATTATTTCGTCTTTTTCATAGTCGTAACACCAAGGTATGGACAGATGTCAAAACGGATACTGACAAATAATAAATTTGTTTTGTGATCGAGATGGAGAGTGCGTTTTGATTTATATTATGAATAATGGATAATATTAGTAATGTCGCATCTTCACAGAAAAATTTCTGGGATAGCTTCAAATAGATTATTGACCCCAGGTGGCACATTATGACGTATTTCATGGTGATCCATCAACAGTGATGGAAATTCAGTGTGTTACACCATTAACATCTTCAACAAATACTACCAAGCTGATATTCCAAAGTATCTGAGTCAGTAGAGAGCATGTGTGTTGGATGTGAAATGTGCAGCAATTAGTCTGGAAAATTTAGACATTTGAAAGTTTATTAAAAATAGGAGACAAATCTAAAATATTACACCTTGCTCCAAAAGCCCCTATACAAAATTCAATACAGCACAAGTTAAAAACCAGAGTAACGAACCACACAAGTTAGCAGTTGCAACTAATCTTGCTCCAATCTTAAGGCCTTTCCCTCCTACATAAGATTGGTTCATTACATAAAAATTGCATCTCAGTAAGATACTCTTCAGTGAGATCTACATGTACATCTACGTGATTACTCTGCTATTCACAATTAAGTGCCTGGCACAGGGTTCAATGAACCTCCTTCAAGCTGTCTCTCTACCGTTGTACTATCGAACGGCTCGCGGGAAAGACGAGCATTTAAATTTGCTTGTGCGAGACCTGATTACTCATTTTATCGTGATGATCATTTCTACCTGTATAGGTGCGTGCCATAGAATTTTTTCGTAATCGGAGGAGAAAACTGGTGATTGAAATTTCATGGGAAGATCCCGTCGCAACGAAAAACGCCTTTGTTTTAATGATTGCCACTCCAGTTCACATATCATGTCTGTTGCACTACCTCCCCTATTTCGCGATGATAAAAAACGAGCCCTCCCTTCTTTGAACTTTTTGATGTCATCCGTCAGTCCCACCTGACGTGGATTCCACACCGCACAGCAATACTCCACAATAGGGCGGACAAGTGTGGTGTAAGCAGTCTTTTAGTAGATCTGTTGCGCCTTCTAAGAGTTCTGCCAATGAATCGCAGTCTTTGATTTGCTTTACCCACAACATAATTTACGTGATCGTTGCAATTTAGGCTATTTGTAATTTTAATTCCTAAGTATTTAGTTAAATTTACAGCCTTCAGATTTGTGTGACTTATCGCGTAATCGAAATTTAGCTGATTTCTTTTAGTACTCATGTGAATAACTTTGTACTTTCCTTTATTCGTGGTCAATTACCACTTTTCGCACCATACAGATATCTCACCTAAATCATTTTGCAATTCATTTTGGTCATCTGATGACTTTACAAGACGGTAAATGACATCATCTGCAAATAATCTAAGAGGGCTACTCAGATTGTCGTTAATATAGGTCAGGAACAATAGAGGGCCTATAACACTTCCTTGGGGAGCGCCGGATATTACTTCTGTTTTACTCGATGACTTTCCGTCTATTACTACGAAATGTGACCTTTCTGACAGGAAATCGCGAATCCAGTCGCACAACACAGGCAATATATCATAGGCACGCAGTTTTGTTAGAAGACGCTTGTGGGGAACGGTGTGTAAAGCCTTCTGGAAATCTAAAAATATGGAATCAGTCTGAGATCCCCTGTCGATAGCACTCATCATTTCATGAGTAGTTGTGTTTCACAAGAACGATGTTTCCTGAATCTGTGCTGACTATGTGTCAATAGATCGTTCTCTTCGAGGTAATTCATAATGTTCGAACACAGTATACGTTCAAAACCCTACTGCAAATCGACGTTAGTGTTATGGGCCTGTAATTGAGTGGATTACTCCTATTTCCCTTTTTGTGTATTGAGCAATTTTCCAGTCTTTGGGTATGGAACTTTCTGTGAGCCATCGGTTGTGTATAATTGCTCAATATGGAGCTATTGCATCAGCATTCTCTAAAGGTACCTGACTGGTATACAATCTGGGCCGGAGGCCTTGCGTTTATTAAGTGATTTAAGCTGCTTTGCTACACCGACGATATCTACTTCTACGTTTCTCATCTTCGCAGTTATTCTTGATTGGAACTCTGGAATATTTACTTCGTCTTCTTTGGTGAAGGAGTTTCGGAAAACGGTGCCGTAATAACTCCACTTTAGTGACACTGTCATCAGGGACCTCACTATTGTTATCGTGCAATGGAGGTATTGATTGCGTCTTGCCACTGGTGTACTTTATGAATTACCAGAATCTCTTTGGGTTTTATGCCAGATTCCGAGACTGAGTTTCATTGTGGAAATTATTAAAAGCATCTAGCATTGAAGTACGCGCTATATTTCTAACTTATGGAAAACTTTGCCAATCTTGGAGATTTGGCGTTCTTTTAAATTTGGCATGCTTTTCTGGTTGCTTCTGCAACAGCGATCTGACCCGTTTTGTGTGTCATGGGGGATCATTACCATCACTTATTAATCCATGTGGTCTATGTTTCTCAATTACCGTCGATACTATATCTTTGAAATCATTCCACATCTTTTCTATGCTTACGTGATCAGATCGTAAGGAGTGGAGAATGTCTCTTAAAAAGGCGTTAAGAGCATTACTATCAGATTTTTTTAAATAGATGTACTTTGCGATTCATTTTTTTTGTTAATGGGTGTTATGGTATTCAGCCTAGCAGTAACTGTCAGTATTCGCCATGACACTCCGTATTTGTCCAGGATTATTTGTTGCTACGAGATCAAGTACGCTATCGCAACCATTTACGCTTCGAGTGGTCTCATGAACTAGTTGTACAAAATAATTTTCTGAGAAAGCATTCAGTACAATTTCGGATGACGTTTTATGCCTGCTGTCAGCTTTCAACGTATAATTTTTCCAGCATATCGAGGGTAGATTCAAGTCACCGCCGAGTGTAATTGTATGAGTGGGTTACCTATTTGAAATGAGACTTGGCCACCCTCCAAAGGAGTATAAACAGCGGATTCGGTAACTCTGCGAGACTACTAAAGACTTATGACTGTATTTGTACCTCTCTGGGTTACCCAGTTACACTAAACTCACTGGCTTGCATATCAGTACACAAATCACTCATTGTAGGACACCCATCTTGTTTAACAGCTACTCCGCCGTCTTCCCATACTCCACTATTTAGTTTTCTAACTCCTTTATTTGGAATAACTCTCCGGCTTCCAACTAAAGGGCTTAATACCCTTAACACGATTACTGTAATCAATCATCTGCGCCTCCACACGTTTAATCTGTCTTCTAGATGGTTCTGCCGATTCTAAGATGACCAGCAAGCAGTTTAACACAGAGGCAATAGCAGTAATGGTATTGACAGCCTTATTCACCTCGGTGAATTGCACCGGGCCGAAAGAAGCGGCTGGGCAAACGCTCTGCGCAGCATGCATCTGTAGTCACGTGAACTGCCTTCTATGGACCGCCCACGAACAGCCAGTTCGTCTTGTGCTTGCTGTTTCCGGGGGTCGCTCACTCCCGATATATCCCTTGGTCCATACTCGCAACTGTAACATATTACACACAGAGTAAGGCTCTTACAATTGTATTTAAATCACAATAATTTCTAATTATGTCCATCACCCATTACACCGATGCTCTACCACCAATGAAATGGCAGTGGGCATGGCTATTGGAGGAGGACTGTGCTGGAGTTAGTACGGACAAGCCACAATTTTGAAAATGTAATTAAAAGAAGCAAATTCAAAATAATAAGCTTTCTTGCAAGAGCTCCTTTGCAATATTCAAGAGAGCTCAAGTAACTTAGCGGAATAATTAAACACATAAATTAACAATGCAGTTAATCTTACTCAGAACTCAAGGTATTTTTCTCCTACATGAGATTGGTTGAATACGTAAAATTAAATCTCAGTGACATACTCTTCAGTTGCATACTCGACATGTTCAAGAGATTTACACATATTAGATTTCAATCATCCTGACAAAAAGGAAACTTGTTTACTGAAGCAACACGAATAAATAAAATCTTATTTCGGCTTGGCAGAAAGCAGACAAGGAACAACCTATTAATCTTAGCCAAGCGGTAAAGCAGAAAACTCAGCGGTGTGACCAAACCAAAGTATCTGGGAAACAGCGACGTCAAAACACTACTTCAACACATTTCTGTGCCTCACCACAGCAAAAGAGAAACATTTTGAAGCTGCGTTTGTCAAGATTTCGATTCCACAGAGCCCTTCACTCAGCAGTTGTGCCGCTGCAGCTAGCCGTGACTGTCAGTTTCGTATGGACCCTTATCGAAAGTCCCCGATGCAGCTCATGCATTGTGTATTCGGTACACAGCCCAGCAGCTCAGCGGAAGAGAGAGAGAGAGAGAGAGAGAGAGAGAGAGAGTCTTCTTGCCCTGTAATGCTGATTCCATGTTGGCCCTCCGCTGACTACTTCCTCCTGGTCGGTGTGCAAGCCTTACTTATCTGAGAGTCAATGAAGCTGCTCATCGACCCTAGTACTGGCCTGTAGACCTCTCTGACATCGACAGTTGCATGTGTTATAGTAACAGCTCGGTTTATACGCCTGTGGAGTGTGTCGATTATCATTTTATTCTTGTGCGATTTTACTCTCAGTAGTTTCAGTAGAGAAGACTACCATTTCTTCAGATGAATGGTGTGAGTAAATGATGGCTATAGTGTGTCTTTAAACTTACTGGAGCCGGCCGCTGTGACCGAGCGGTTCTAGGTCCTTCAGTCAGGAACCGCGCTGCTGCTGCTGTCTCAGGTTCGAATCCTGCCTTGGGCATGGATGTGTGTGATGTCCTTAGGTTAGTTAGGTTTAAATACTTCTAAGTCCAGGGGACTGATGACCTCAGATATTAAGTCCCATAGTGCTCAGAGCCATTTGAACCATTTGAAACTTACTGGACATTTTCAAGTACATATTGCACACAGTATGCCCATGGTATGAGCACTTGTAGCTTATCGCCACTGTTTGGACGTTGAGAATGGTCTCATGATGAGCATGAGGGACATGACGGAATCGTAGTGACACACACGGCACAGGCAGCTGGCTGTACGGCAGTGCCTGCAGAACGATTGCTCCGAGACGGACTCAGGAAAATAGTGTAGCTGTAAGAACTGCCACGATACCATCCAAAAAAAAAAAAAAAACGACAGCACGAAAATATTGTAGGATTGTGCGAGTGGTTCCGGTGAACAGACAGATGACAACACAGGTAAAGTGCAGACAGAGGTCACAGATAGAGCGTCACCACGTACCGCCAAGACAGATTTCTGGAACCTTGGTCGAGACCTCGAGTTGCCAAGCGCTGTGAACAGCTGACACCACAGCTCGGGCAACGGGGCTTGAACGACGTTGAGCCAGAGTCCACTGGAATACTCAGTGGTATTCCATGGTGTTCACAATGACTCTCACTTTTATATGAGGCAGTCAGGATGGCGTCAGAAACCAGGTGAAAAGAAACAGCAGTTCTTGAGACTTACACCAATCCCAGGGATCGTGGTGTGGGGACCTAGCCGATTTTACAACACAACTAATTTGGCAATTATGGAACAGAATCAGAATACTGTCAGTATGTGATGAGAACGGTAAAACTCGTTATCACACACGTCCTGATCGAGGTACCAAATGGGGTATTATAGCAGGACAGTGCCACAAACCAAACAGCAGTTTACACTAGAAACGCCAAATGAAATGTACAGATCCGTGACTGTCTTGATATGTCACCAGCGCAAATGTCTGAATGTAATGCGAAGACGTATACTTTCACAGAACACTGCAACCAGCAATATACACAGCTGGTGTGCCAAGATTTGCAAGAAATTCCTTCACATGACAATCAGAGCCAGTTTGAGTCCATGCCACATATCCAGGGTATGATACACGAGCAGCGCTGGCAGTCTTTAAAATGAAGGCGTTTTTCGTTGCGGGGAGGTCTTTACACCAATTTCAACCACGAACTTTCTCCTCCAAATGATGAACGTAAGGGACAGTGAAATCAAAACGAGACAGATGGGAAAAAAGTAAGTAAACTGCTTACAATTTCAAAGGTAACTCCCATAACAATACATTAATGGCACTTGGAGACCGGAACGCCAATGCCTTCATAGAGAAATGTTTGGGACTGCCTACGTGCACTTCTTCGTCTGAAGCAAACAGACGGCCATGAATGGCTCCCTTCAGGGCTCCAGACACTGTGTCGTGGACGTGTAAGGGCTTCCCAGCGAAACTTCTGCAGTTTAGTCGAAGCAACAGGAAACTCACGATGAACTTTTCCTTTGACTGCAGGGGCCCGCTGTTGATTGACTTTCTGAAACATGACCCCAGAATTAACGCCCACCGGGAGGTAGATACTTCGCAAAAATTTAAGCCTGTCATCAAGTCCAAACGCCCAGGAATATTGTCACACGGCGTGACTCTATTGCAGAATAATGGCCGACCACATGTCATCATTGTAGGTTCGATTACCCTTCAGAAGTTTCACAGGAAGCCCCTACTCATCCTTGGGTGGGCAACTGTGAAACAGTCACCCTCAGGCCTGATCTGATACCCTGTGTTTACCACATCTTCAGTAAACGGATCCCTTCGCGAAACGAGATCTCAGGCGATGATTCCCTTGTGAAAGCTGCTAAACAGTGGCTCAGACCCACTGCTCCAGTCTTCAGTCGTGCGGTTATACAGGCCTTAGTTCCATGGTTGTGTAATGCGACTGAAACGAACGGAGATTATGTCGCAAAATTACATTTTGTCTGTCAAGAATACGTCAAGACGTATAAAAGTTTTAGAGGTATGGAAAATAACATGCATGACGAAAAGATACATTATGCATTTATTTTGGAGTGAGCAACGAAAAAATATGGCCACCCGAGGCTACACGGCAAAGGAAGCATGAGAAATTTACACAATAATTTTGTACGAGAGGGTTGCCAACGGGCAGTTCGTAGAAGCGCACTCACTGCGGAATTATTGCTACCCACGGAATTATTGCTACCCACGCGCCTGGCGTAACAAGCGAATGTAGACGCAGTCGTGCGGCCGGCTTTTTCGGTGCCCGCGGATCAGTGTGCCGATAAATCCCTCTCTCTCGTCGACAGTCGCCGTCCATCACTAAGCGAACGTCATTTCGCAGAACGATTGACGTTAAACGCGATCAGCCATCGATAACAGTCACCTGCAGCGATCGCACCCCGGGGGTGAAACGGAACGGCAGCCGCTGCAAAGTTGCTACCCGGAATGTGACCAGCACTGGATGTGTAACTTGTCATTATTCCACTTGTGTACATAGACACGCGTACCGTCAAATCACACTTTGTGGAGGTGTTCGTTACATAACGACCGTTGAATGATTAAACTTTCTCTCCGTTTGAAGGTGATGTCCGTCATCAGTAACAGTACGATGTGTGGCAATAAGGGCAGAAGAGGACGGAGAAGTGTTGTTAGGCAGTTTCTGTAATAGATTTGTTGCATTTTTCCATGTGTCTTGGTGATAAACGGCAGTTTTTCGTTCGTATGTCGCACAACATTTTCTACGTGATCGTTCCAAATTAAGTTATTCGTAACTGTAGGCCTAGGTATTTAGTTGCACTGAAGTCCCGAGATTTTGAGTGGTTTATCAACCAACCAAAATTTAACGAACTCCTTTTAGAACGCATGTGGATGACCTCACACTTTGAATCATTCAGATGAAATTGATAGTTTTCGCATCATACACATATCTTACCTAAATAGTTTTGCAATTAGTCTGGAACTTCTGATGACATTACTAGACGGTCAGTGAAATCATCATCTTCTGTTTTAGTTGATGACTTTCCAAATTATTTCGAACTATCACCTCGCTGACGGGAAATTCTCGACAGCCGCAAGTCCTATTTATACTCATGATTTGTATGAAAGTAATGTGAAAGTAGTAACATAATTAAACAGGTAATTTGTTTTTTCGTGATATTACATTCGAATATTGCTCATTTCCAAACAAATTATAAATGCGTAACTCCCGGGCATATAACCTGGTCTAATTCCAATCGCACCCCAACCTGCACAATATCAGGAATACAACTTGTGGTGTCACCGCCAGACACCACACTTGCTAGGTGGTAGCCTTTAAATCGGCCGCGGACCGTTAGTATACGTCGGACCCGCGTATCGCCACTATCAGTGATTGCAGACCGAGCGCCGCCACACGGCAGGTCTAGAGAGACTTCCTAGCACTCGCCCCAGTTGTACAACCGACTTTGCTAGCGATGGTTCACTGACAAAATACGCTCTCATTTGCCGAGACGATAGTTAGCATAGCCTTCAGCTACGTCATTTACTACGACCTAGCAAGGCGTCATTACCATTTACTATTGATATTATCAATAATGTACCGTCAAGAGCGACGTTCACCATTTATGGATTAAAGTTAAGTATTCCACCAGCAATGTCAGTTTTCTCTAAATTCTAATTTCCTTGACCTGTTCCAGACCTCACGCCAGCCTGCGTGAGCTAAAACGCGTGCCTTTCGGCTTCCTCTAGTAACGGTGTTGGCTCTCCTGCCAACCCACAACACAACTTGTACACGATCTGCTTCTGCCGCTCATTCCTTTTCCGTCCGAATTTCGTAGCCCGAACTTATGACTGTGTTGTGTTGGCTGAAGAGCCAACACCATTTTTCGAGGGGAGGCCGAAATGGACGCGTTTTAGCTCACGCCGGCTGGCGTGAGGAAGGAAGGACTATACTGACGTGAGGTCTGGAACATGACAAGGAATTAGAATTCAGAAAGCGCACGTAATTTGTTTGATATCCAGGGCAAGGATCCTGAATTAGCATCGCTTATTGAAGGAAATAGTGCGCATATAGTATTAGGAACGGAAAGTTGGTTAAAACCGGAAGTGAACAGTAACGAAATCCTAGACACAGAATGGAATATATACCGCAAGGATAGGATAAACGCCAATGGTGGAGGAGTATTTATAGCAGTAAAGAATTCAATAATATCCAGTGAAGTTATTAGCGAATGCGAATGTGAAATAATCTGGGTTAAGTTAAGTATCAAAGGTGGGTCAGATATGATAGTCGGATGCTTCTATAGACCACCTGCATCAGCAACCGTAGTAGTTGAGCGCCTCAGAGAGAACCTGCAGAACGTCGTGAAGAAGTTTCGTGATCATACTATTGTAATAGGGGGAGACTTCAATCTACCAGGTATAGAATGGGATAGTCACACAATCAGAACTGGAGCCAGGGACAGAGACTCTTGTGACATTATCCTGACTGCCTTGTCCGAGAATTACTTCGAGCAGATAGTTAGAGAACCAACTCGTGAAGCTAACGTTTTAGACCTCATAGCAACAAATAGACCGGAACTTTACGACTCCGTGAATGTAGAAGAGGGTATCAGTGATCATAAGTCAGTGGTTGCATCAATGACTACAAGTGTAATAAGAAATGCCAAGAAAGAAAGGAAAATATATTTGCTTAACAAGAGTGATAGGGCACAAATCGCAGAATATCTGAGTGACCACCATCAAACGTTCATTTCTGAGGAAGAGGATGTGGAACAAAAATGGAAAAAATTCAGAAACATCGTCCAGTACGCCTTAGATAAGTTCGTACCGACTAAGGTCCAAAGCGAGGGGAAAGATCCACCGTGGTATAACAATCATGTACGAAAGGTACTACGGAAACAAAGAAAGCTTCATCATAGGTTTAAGAGTAGTCGAATCATAGCTGATAAGGAAAAGCTGAACGAAGCGAAAAAGAGCGTAAAGAGAGCAATGAGAGAAGCATTCAACGAATTCGAACATAAAACATTGGCAAACAATCTAAACAAGAACCCTAAAAAGTTTTGGTCACATGTAAAATCGGTAAGCGGATCTAAATCCCATATTCAGTCACTCGTTGACCACGATGGCACCGAAACAGAGGACGACCGAAGAAAGGCAGAAATACTGAATTCAGTGTTCCGAAACTGTTTCACTGCGGAAAATCGTAACACGGTCCCTGACTTCAGCCGTCGCACGGACGCCAAAATGGAAAATATTGAAATAAACGATATCGGAATTGAAAAACAACTGCTATCACTTAGTAGCGGAAAAGCATCCGGACCAGACGAGATACCCGTAAGATTCTACAGTGATTATGCTAAAGAACTTGCCCCCTTTCTATCAGCAATTTATCGTAGATCTCTGGAAGAACGTAAAGTACCTAGCGACTGGAAGAAAGCGCAGGTCGTTCCCATTTTCAAGAAGGGTCATAAATCAGATGCGAATAATTATAGGCCTATTTCGCTTACGTCAATCTGTTGTAGAATAATGGAACATGTTTTATGTTCTCGTATTATGACGTTCTTAGATAATACAAATCTCCTTCATCATAACCAACATGGATTCCGCAAACAGAGATCATGTGAAACTCAGCTCGCCCTATTTGTCCAAGAAATTCACAGTGACGTAGACACTGGCGAGCAGATTGATGCCGTATTCCTGGACTTCAGGAAGGCATTTGATACGGTTCCGCACTTACGTTTAGTGAAAAAAATACGAGCTTACGGAATATCGGACCAGGTTTGTGATTGGATTCAGGATTTCCTAGAAGAAAGAACACAACATGTCATTCTTAACGGTTCAAAATCTGCAGATGTAGAGGTAATTTCGGGAGTACCGCAAGGAAGCGTGATAGGACCTTTATTGTTTACAATATACATAAATGACTTAGTTGACAACATCGGTAGCTCCGTGAGGCTATTTGCAGATGACACGGTTGTCTACAAGAAAGTAGCAACATCAGAAGACTCGTACGTACTCCAGGAAGACCTGCAGAGGATTAATGAATGGTGCGACAGCTGGCAGCTTTCCCTAAACGTAGATAAATGTAATATAATGCGCATACATAGGGGCAGAAATCCATTCCAGTACGATTATGCCATAGGTGGTAAATCATTGGAAGCGGTAACGACCGTAAAATACTTAGGAGTTACTATCCGGAGCGATCTGAAGTGGAATGATCACATAAAACAAATAGTGGGAAAAGCAGGCGCCAGGTTGAGATTCATAGGAAGAATTCTAAGAAAATGTGACTCATCGACGAAAGAAGTAGCTTACAAAACGCTTGTTCGTCCGATTCTTGAGTATTGCTCATCAGTATGGGACCCTTACCAGGTTGGATTAATAGAAGAGATAGACATGATCCAGCGAAAAGCAGCGCGATTCGTCATGGGGACATTTAGTCAGCGCGAGAGCGTTACGGAGATGCTGAACAAGCTCCAGTGGCGGACACTTCAAGAAAGGCGTTACGCAATACGGAGAGGTTTATTATCGAAATTACGAGAGAGCACATTCCGGGAAGAGATGGGCAACATATTACTACCGCCCACATATATCTCGCGTAATGATCACAACGAAAAGATCCGAGAAATTAGAGCAAATACGGAGACTTACAAGCAGTCGTTCTTCCCACGCACAATTCGTGAATGGAACAGGGAAGGGGGGATCAGATAGTGGTACAATAAGTACCCTCCGCCACACACCGTAAGGTGGCTCGCGGAGTATAGATGTAGATGTAGATGTAGATACTTAACTGTAATCCATTAATGACGAACGTCGCTCTTGACGGTACATGATTCACAATATCTGTTCAGAATACATTCGTAGTAACTGAATATGGCGCCTTGCTAGGTCGTAGCAAATGACGTAGCTGAAGGCTATGCTAAACTGTCGTCTCTGCAAATGAGAGCGTATGTAGTCAGTGAACCATCGCTAGCAAAGTCGGCTGTACAACTGGGGCGAGTGCTAGGGAGTCTCTCTAGACTAGACCTGCCGTGCTCGGTCTGCAATCACTGATAGTGGCGACACGCGGGTCCGACGTATACTAACGGACCGCGTTCGATTTAAAGACTACCACCCAGCAAGTGTGGTGTCTGGCGGTGACACCACAGACTGATCACCAGTCAAGCTACAGCAGCTTCAGTGTCAGTACCATTATCAACATTATACTTCTAAATTACCATCACCATCACATTCATACATCGCCACATCAACATAACTCGCTCCAATTGATCAAACTTTCACTTTTTTACCAACGTATGACACTACCTGGCGGAATGTTACATATCACTTGTGTTCTACTCGATGATTTACCGTCTATCACTACGAAATGTGACCTCTCTGAGAGGAAATCACGAATCCAGTCACACAACTGAGACGATACTCCATATGCACGCAAATTGATTAATAGTCGCTTGTGAGGAACGGTATCAAAAGCCTTCTGGAAATCTAAGAATATGGAATCGATCTGAGATCCCTTGTTGAGAGCACTCATTACTTCATGGGAATAAAGAGGTAGCTGCGTTGCACAAGAACGTTAATTTCTGAATCCGTGTTGGTTATGTATCAATAAGTCATTTTCTTCAAGGTGATTCATAATGTTCGAGTACAGTATATGTGATGTGTTGGCAGAAGAGCCAACACCGTGTTGCTAGAGGAGGCCGAAATGCACGCGTTTAAGCTCACGCAGACTGGCGTGAGGTCTGGAACAAGGTAAAGTAATTATAGTAGCCAAAAATAGTACATAGCTTCTGGAATACTTAACTTTAATCCATAACTGGAGAACATCGCTCTTGTTGATACATTAATTACAATCTCAATATAAACTGGTAATGGCGCCTTGCTAGGTCGTAGCAAATGACGTAGCTGAAGGCTATGCTAACTATCGTCTCGGCAAATGAGAGCGTATTTGTCAGTGTAGCATCGCTAGCAAAGTCGTCTGTACAACAGGGGCGAGTGCTAGGACGTCTCTCTAGATCTGCCGTGTGGCGGCGCTCGGTCTGCAATCACTGACAGTGGCGACACGCGGGTCCGACGTATACTACGGGACCGCGGCCGATTTAAAGGCTACCACCTAGCAAGTGTGGTGTCTGGCGGTGACACCACAATATGCTCCCAAATACTACTGCAAATAGAGGTCAGTGTTATGGGTCTGTAATTCAATGGGTTACTCCTATTTACTTTCTTGAATATTTGTGTGACCTATGCTACTTTCCAATCCTTAAGTAAAAACTTTTCGTCGAGTGAGCGGTTGTATATGATTGTTAAGAAAGGCGATATTGTGTTTCCATACTCTGAAAGGAACCTGATTGGTATACCATCTGGACCAGAAGACCTGCCTTTCTTAAGTGATTCGAGTTGTTTCGCAACACCCAAGCCAGCCAGTCATGCTTTTTTCGTTGCTTCTGCAGCAGTGTTTTGACATGTTTTGCGTACCATGGTGGATCAGTTCCGTCTCTTATTAACTCGGATAGTAACCATTTCGAGTCGTAATGGCGGAAGGAATTTTCAGTGGCAAAGAGAGGACCGGTGGTGCCGTACAGTTCCTGAGCACCAGATGTTGCGCCAGTGTTGTGAATTAAATTGCAAACCTCTTTCCAGTGTCTCACGAAACGAGGGCATGTGACGCTTCTGATGGCGATCTGTGCGTCGCCCGGAGACATTAGCTCGGCATGTGTAGTAGGTCTTCTCACATCGTCATACAACGCAAACATGACGCATCGTTACGTACACACATCCTTTAAAACAAGCTATATTCGACAGACACAATTTACACACAAGTTTCACACTTTGCAAAGGAAAGGTGCCACCGCGCTTCAAGTAAGAAAAACTTACAAACTAGCAGCTCAGCCTACCCCTCGGGGTCTCCCAGCCAGCCATGCTGTACAGTTTTACTCTTGTCTGTTCCCTGTTTGTAATGTTCATCTTCCACGTTGTAACATCATATAAACGGATACTCTGTAAGATTTACTTTTATATTCGATGTTAAAATAATCCTCTTTTTCTTCGGGAAATTTTTATCGCTATTGATAACCTACATTTTATATCAACAAATACCGTGCTACGGTAAGCATAGAATGGGGTTGAAACTCTTGAAACCAGAATCGTGCTTGCTGCTGATGTCAGTAGCGAAAGCCGATCTATGGTAAGTAACGGACGGGATTTGAACTCTTGGAACCGCCGGCCGGTGTGTGGCCGAGCGGTTCTAGGCGCTACAGTCTGGAACCGCGTGACTGCTACGGTCGCAGGTTCGAATCCTGCCTCGGGCATGGATGTGTGTGATATCCTTAGGTTAGTTAGGTTTAAGTAGTTCTAAGTTCTAGAGGATTGATGATCTCAGATGTTAAGTCCCATAGTGCTCAGAGCCACCACTCCTGGAACCATTCTAACTGCACATGTCAACAACGTAAGTTGTTCTACGGCATATAATGGGCGGGATCAAACCTCTTCGCCAGTGACATGTGCAGCAAGCACGAATCTAGTTTCAAGAGACCGAATCCCATCCGTTACTTACCGGTGGTGTCTGTGACAAATGATGACAAGAGCGTTAGAGATTCACATTCTTTTCACTCGTTTTACTAATGTTGATATTTGCTGTATTTCCAGCACATTTAAGTATTTGAAAATAACATAAAAGCGAAATTGCAATCGTTGGAAATTGTCATAAACAATACAGTCGACGGTGAGAATGATGTTATTTAAAATATTAAGTGGGCTGTGTTCTTACAACTGCAGCAGAGGAAAATTTGTTTGTTGTAGTATTTTGTATTAGTACAGTTTGTTAATTGGGAAGCGGAAACAGAGGTAGAATGTTAGTGTTCACTTTTATTGTTGGTATACTTCAGCAAGTATCCTGATTCTTGCAAAAGGATACGTAGACCTGTCCAGCGATCAAGATACTGAAACAACAACGCTACGCAGCTCCTGCGTTCTTTGGAATTGGAGTTCTTACATGCTGCTAGAATTCTGAGAATACTCTTCGTGTCTTACAGGTCACGTTGGACACTTCTATTATGTTTCATTCGCCAAAGGAATGTAACAATTCTGGAGAAATTTCTTTTATTCCAGCAGCGTGGTTTAGACTTATGTACTAAAGTACTTGGTTAAATTCTTCTCGCAGTATTGCGCCGACCATTTCAACTTCATCTTCTCACTTTTCTCGTTTCATAACGGAGTTATGTGTCCTTTATGTAACGCTTCTACGTATGCCTTCCACCCTTCAATCATCGTTTCTTTGGTTGTTGTTGGCTTGTCATCGCAGTGCACGATCAGTCTGCAGCTGCTTGTCTTTTCTTTAATTTCTCCTCAGCGACAATTACGTTTCCTCTTGTCGTGCAAGGTGTCAACTTTCCAGCTAGCAATATCAGCTTTATTTATTTTCAGTGGTTTTAGGCAGTTGCACTTTCATTTGTATTTCTATTTACATGATTTTTTATTGTCTTCTTCCATTATTCAATTTGACAACTGTGTTACAAGGATTTTTAATCGGACTTGTCTTTTTGCTTAATTTTTGCCTTGCAGCCTTCAGTAATTCATCTCTGAAATATCAGTTCCTCATTTATTATAGACATTATCACTATTTCGTTTTACTACTACATAACGCTTTGTTGGAACTCACAACAAGTACTGGTTGTTTGAATTTCTGCATCTCCTACATTACCTAAATCATTTCAATTTCTTCAACTTCATTTTGCCTTTGATGATCAATAGACTGTGATCTAGGACAACATTTGTTAGCTGAAAAATTTTACAGTTTAAAATCTATTTTTAAAACTATATCTTAAAATTGTGTGAGTTATGTGTAGATTCTTGTCTCGTTTCCACATACAAAGTCTGTTTAGTGATGATTAAATTGATGTCAGTGCAAAATTCTACCAGATTCTCGTTTCCTTTTCCCTAGTCCATATTGCCCTATCATTTTGTCCTTCCATTTCGTTTCCTACTATCGAAATAAAGTCCTCCATTTCAAATTTTGGTCTCATACAGTATACTGAATGTTTTGGTTTCTCACTCTACGGAGCTACTAGATTGGTTCATCTGTACTGCCGTGGTCACTGCTGGCTTTGGGTCTACCTTGGCTACCACAATGCGTTCACTACGCTGTTGATAATAACTCACACTCATGTCTAGTTTCTTATTCACTGTTAGATATTCTCCTATCCCTATATGATTATGTTTTGCTAATACTGTAGTCGCCTGACAATGAATCCTGTTCTTCCAACCATCCAGATTCACTCATCCCCTTATATCTCACCTCAACCACCCGTTTCTCTTTCCTAGTTCTCTAAGCTACCTTTTCGATTGAGTTATCTAACTGTCCACCCCCCATACCGTAGAAAAATTTTGGAAATTTGCGGCAAATCTTATGGGACGAAACTGCTGAGGTCATCGGTCCCTAAGCTTACACATTACTTAATGTAACTTAAACTAACCTACGCTAAGGACAACAAACACACTCATGCCCGAGGGAGGACTCGAACCTCCGACGGGGCATACCGTAGAACGTCAGATTTGTTGTTTCTTCATATGTCAGAATCACTCTGATCAGTACTTATGGGGGATAGCTTTACCTCAGGAACATTCCACTCAACAGGATACCGTAACTGAGCAACGCAGGAGAGCTGCAAGGTCTTCAGAAGTACGACGGCTAAAGTTTCCCACAGCTTCTAGCTGTTCGCAATACATCAGCGCCCGCACAAATTCCCAGTCTTTCCTTTTCCGAAATGATGTTGAGATGATGGGGACAACACAAACACCCAGTACCCAGGCGGAAAAAACTTCCGACCCGGTTGGGAATCGAACCTGGAACATCATATTCCACAGCTAGCAACGCAAGCCACTTTTTTTTCTTTTTTTTCATTTCGTTCATTGTTGATCGTTGTGTTTGGTCGTTGCGGACATCACATAACATCCGTACAAGGTCGTTGTTGATCCTTTCACTCAGTTTTTTATTACTGAGGCCAACCAGCTTTCTGACCGAACACGCTGAGCTACCGTGCAGGCGCCACTAGACCACGAGATGTAGACAGGAATAGTGATAGCACTCGTATATGTCAAGCAGAGAGAGTCAATATGTGTGTGTGTATGTGTGTGTGTGTGTGTGTGTGCAGTGGCGTGTACATAGGGGTACGCTGTGTAAAGTGATAGTGCCGCGCCCGACAAAAGCGCACGCAAAAGTTATGGATGAGTTCTTGTGTTTCAGACACGTTTGGACTGGACATTAATGTGAACGTTATGAAAGATGCTTCGGGGGGTGCTATCAACAGCAGTAGTTATTTACATCTAAGGGACTTACACAAACTAAGTTCCTGTTAAATTTGCAATTTAATGAAGTTTTGCACACTTTAAAACATTAACGGTGTTTGTGGAAACTTCTGTTGTTTAATGTATATGAAACAATCTCGCCATATTGGATGTACACTGCAACGATTATTTCTGGCAGTCTGTGACTAAAGGAATATGGCAGAGGGTAATATTACGGCCAGGAGGGTCACATGCTCATCAGCAGTGTGTAACCACTGCAACACGCAACTGGTGGAAGTACTTCACTTACACCGCAACAGCTATCGAACTGTAATTGACGCACAAACTCACCGATCTCACACAGATAAGCTGCAAAACAATGCGCTGTCTCGCTCTATAAAGTCTCCAAGCTATCAAATTGTAATTTTGTTTTGCTGCAATGAATTTTCGCCCCCGTTGCTCTTTCTGTAAATAAATCTAATTTCAGTGAAGGCTGTTTTCAGTCAATGTTGACATTGTTGATACCAATGTTAGTAGTAATCATTGTCATTTACCAACTCTATCTTTCTCTTTCATTTTATTGTTGTTGTTATTGCATGTGTTTCTTTTACGTACCTATTGGAGAGATGTGTTTTCATTAACGTGCGGAGTAGTCCCATTAGGCAGATTTACGTATTTGATTGTGGTATGTGGTAAGCTGTGGCCTTCGCCATTACTTTGCGAGCTCTGACCAATAGAAGCAAGGCTACTCGCTGACGACTGGGAACTTTAAGTTTGATAGCTGTCTAACTACAGTAACTATGTTTAGATTGTGTAGATCGTACTATTTCAGAATTTTCAAAGCCATGGGTGGCGTTACGTGCTTTTGTAGAAATAATTGAGCAATATTGCAGTTTGTTCGATCATTATTTTAGAAATTCATTGATGAGATTTTTGCAATTTATATTCATTTTTGTTTTGTTTACTTAATTCTGACACAGTTTTTTTGAGTAACTTTACGAGTGACATGGGTTGTTTTGAGACTAAATAATCATATGAAACTGTATGGTTCCAGAGACTTTTTAAGTCTCGAACATCAGTCATGTATATATGCAGACTGAAGGAATAAATAGAAATTTGTACCAAGTGTGGTATTCGAACCCATGTTTCTTACACGTCAGGTAGATGCGCTAAGTACTCCGACACCCTGACACAGCACCTTTCCACTATCTTAGCACGCCTCCTTTCTCAATTCAAATACCCACTCACGCCTCAGTCCTCTTGCTATTCGTCCTAAATTCGAACAGCGTTACAGAGAGTCTTCAGCTCTGCCGTATTAGCACCTCAACTTCGAACGAGATCGGGGATCCTGCGTCACATTAAGTGCTTCAGGGTGATGTAGTCGTTAGAACATCTGCCTAATGACCAGGAGACCTGGGTGCGAATACCACACTTGATACTAATTTTCATTCGGTACTCCATCCTGCATGATGTTGTTGTTGTTGTTGTCTTCAGTCCTTAGACTGGTTTCATGCAGCTCTCCATTCTACTCTATCCTGTGCAAGCTTCTTCATCTCCCAGTACTTACTGCAACCTACTTCCTTCTGAATCTGCTTAGTGTATTCATCTCTTGGTCTCCATCTACGATTTTTACCCTCCACGCTGCCATCCAATGCTAAATTTGTGATCCCTTGATGCCTCAGACCATGTTCTACCAACCGGTCCCTTCTTCTTGTCAAGTTGTGCCACAAACTCCTCTTCTCCCCAATTCTATTCAATACCTCCTTGTTAGTTATGTGATCTACCCATCTAATCTTCAGCATTCTTCTGTAGCACCACATTTCGAAAGCTTCTATTCTCTTCTAGTCCAAACTATTTATCGTCCACGTTTCACTTCCATAGATGGCTACACTCCATACAAATACTTTCAGAAACGACTTCCTGACACTTAAATCTATACTCGATGTTAACAAATTTCTCTTCTTCAGAAACACTTTCCCTGCCATTGCCAGTCTACATTTTATATCCTCTCTACTTCGACTATCATCAATTATTATGCTCTCCAAATACCAAACTCCTTTACTACTTTAAGCGTCTCATTTCATAATCTACTTTCCTCAGCATCACCCGATTTAATTCGACTACATTCCATTATCCTCGTTTTGCTTTTGTTGATGTTCATCTTATATCCTCCTTTCAAGACACTGTCCATTCCGTTCAACTGCTCTTCCGAGTCCTTTGCTGTCTCTGACAGAATTACAATGTCATCGACGAACCTCAACATTTTTATTTCTTCTCCATGGACTTTAATACCTACTCCGAATTTTTCTTTTGTTCTCTTTACTGCTTGCTCAATATACAGATTGAATAACATAGGAGACAGGCTACAACCCTGTCTCACTCCCTCCCAACCGCTGCTTCCCTTTCATGCCCCTCGACTCTTATAACTGCCATCTGGTTTCTGTACAAATTGTAAATAGCCTTTTGCTCCCTGTGTTTTATCCCTGCCACCTTTAGAATTTGAAAGAGAGTATTCCAGTCAAAATTCCCTTCTTTTTGCGGTTTCTTCAGTTTTAATGTACAGTTAATGACCAATAGATTGTGATCAGAGTCCACATCTGCCCCTGGAAATGTCTTACAATTTAAAACATGATTCCTAAATCTCTGTCTTACCATTATATAATCTATCTCATACCTCCAGGATTCTTCCATGTATACAACCTTCTTTTATGATTCTTGAACCAATTGTTAGTATGATTAAGTTATGCTCTGTGCAAAATTCTACCAGACGGCTTCCTCTTTCATTTCTTACCCCCAATCCATATTCATCTACTATGTTTCCTTCTCTCCCTTTTCCTACTCTCGAATTCCAGTCACCCATGACTATTAAATTTTCGTCTCCCTTCACTACGTGAATAATTTCTTTTATCTCATCATACATTTCATCAATTTCTTCATCATCTGCAGAGCTATTTGGCATATAAACTTGTACTACTGTAGTAGGCATGGGCTTCGTGTCTATCTTGGCCGCAATAATGCTTTCACTATGCTGTTGGTAGTAGCTTACCTGCACTCCTATTTATTATTCATTATTAAACCTACTCCTGCATTACCCCTATTTGATTTTGTATTTATAGCCCTGTATTCACCTGACCAAAAGTCTTGTTCCTCCTGCCACCGAACTTCACTAATTCCCACTATATCTAACTTCAACCTATCCCTTTCCCTTTTTAAATTTTCTAACCTATCTTCCCGATTAAGGTATCTGACATTCCACGCTCCGATCCGTGGAACTCCGTCCTGCATGTATACATCATATCAGAATCAAAGTTTTCTTGATTACATTTTCCTAAAATAATTGTCAGATAACTTCACGGTCTCAATACCTCAAATTAGATCTCTTGGAACCGATTGCTTCAGAAGACCTGCTCTCAGTGACGTCACGCAGTGCTGCGGACTCCACCCCCACGTTCCGTTGAGCCAGCAGGTCTGCTTCTGCCCACCTCCGGCAGTTAATGAAACCTCTAATTGGCCGCGCTCTCTTGCCCGCCAACTTCCTTGGAAGCTTCTTTGTCCCCTGCGGATGACCCTCCGTTTCACAGCCAATGCTCCGTCCCCCTCCCACATAAGGATCTCCGGCGTTGTCTCCTGAGGCTGTACAAGTATCTTGATCAGAAACTCTTAGGTACACTTTGCCTGGGAATCACCTGTCAGGCCACTTACAAACATTCAATAATGTAAAACTAAGGAATGTGTAATAAGTTAGCTCTTGCATGAAATAAGGAAATGGTGGAGTTATACATTTTTCAGGTAATGCCTGCATATTAGCTTCCAATATCACCACTTATAGCACGATTACGCACGTAAACTAAGAAATATGAAAATTATCTGCCGTATTTTAATATTAAAATGGACATCTAATTAGCTGTTTTAGTGGCTTGAAAATGCTCCTACGTGCGATGGAAAAAAATGGAAATTTGTGTTAAAGTCTTATGGAACCAAACTGCTGATGTCATCGGTCCCTTAGCTTACATACTATTCAATCTAACTTAAATTAACTTACGTTAAGGACGACACATAGACCCAAGGCCGAGGGAGGACTCGAACCTCCGGCGGGGGTAGCCTTGCGGGCCACGACAAGACGCCTAAGACCACGCGGCTACCCCGTGTGGCGGCTGTGGGATGCCTGACACGATTAACACGAATAGCGACACAATTAACGGACCTGGAAGAGGTTTAAATAAGGCTCGATCCCTTGTGCACGAAATACTCCCGCTACATAAAACTGTAAGCATTTGGTACTCGTTACCATTTCTTCATTTCTATTATTCTTAACAGTAGTGGTTGGTAACTGCTCACAACGGCAACATATCACGCTGTAGCAAACATCCCAGAAATCTAACTGATTATTATTTAATACGCACATAACCAGCTGGAAATACAACTCAGGTCGAGAATACAAAAACTTAATTTAACCTGAAGTGAACAACTACCAATGAGACCCTCAGCGTAGTTTCTGAAAACTGTTGCAAACAAAAATAAAATCACTCTAAACACTGTGGAAAGAGCGCAGGAAGCCTATGTACACTCTGTGATCAAAATTATCCGGACACCTGGCTAAAAATGACTTAGAAGTTCGTGGCGCCCTCCACCGGTAATGTTGGAATTCAATATGGTGTTGGCCCATCCTTAGCCATGATGATAGCTTTCACTCTCGCAGGTATTACTTCAATCAGCTGCTGGAAGGTGTCTTGAGGAATGGCAGCTGATTCTTCATGGAGTGCTGCACTGAGGAGAGGTATCAATGTCGCTTGGTGAGGCCTGTCACAAAGTCGGCGTTCCAAAACATCCCAAAGGTGTTCTAAAGCAGTGGTTCCCAACAGGTGGTCCACGGACCTCCAGGGGTCAGCGAGTTATGTCAGAGGGGTCCGCAAGATGCTATTAGAATAAAAAATATATTAAATATATTTCGTATGACAATAGATTTTTTGTTTTGGCCGCTCAATATTTTTTCAGTAATGAATATGTCAATGATTTTTCGGTGTACCAAAAATAGAAAACGTATAAAAAGACTCTTAATTTGACCTTTATAGGTACTTGATATTGTGATATGACAAGGTACGAATCATGCTCGATGAGGGGTCCTCGAGAAATTTTTGTTGGGAACCCCTGTTCTATAGGATTCAGGTCAGGACTCTGTGCAGGTCAGTCCATAACAGGAATGTTATTGTCGAGTAATCACTCCGCCACAGGCCGTGCATTATGAACAGGTGCTCGACGGTGTTGAAAGATTCAATAACCATTCCCGAATTGCTCTTCAACAGTGGGAAGCAAGAAGGTGCTCAAAACATCAATGTAGGCCTGTGCAGTTATAGTGCCACGCAAAACAAGGGGTACAAGTCCCCTCCATAAAAAAGCACGACCACATCATAACACCACCGCCTTCTAATTTTACTGTTGACACTACTACACACGCTGGCAGATGACGTTCGCCGACCGCGGTGGCCGACCGGTTCTAGGCGCAACAGTATGGAACCGTGCGACCACTACGGTCGTAGGTTCGAATCCTGCCTTGGGCATGGATGTGTGTGATGTCCTTAGGTTAGTTAGGTTTAAGTAGTTCTAAGTTGGGGACTGGTGACCACAGCAGCTAAGTTCCACAGTGCTCAGAGCCATTTGAACCATTTTTTATAATCTGATATAGGTATTACTCCCAAGTAAGTTATCCTCGTCACAAAAACGCCAGCCGTTGGGGCCGAGCGGTTCCAGTCACTCCAGTCCGGAACCGCGCTGCTGATACGGTCGCAGGTTCGAATCCTGCCTCGGGAATGGACGTGTGTGCTGTCCTTAAGTTAGTTAGGTTTAAGTAGTTCTAAAGCTAGGGGACTGATGACCTCAGATGTTAAGTCCCATAGCGCTCAAAGCCATTTGAACCATTTGTACCTACAAATTTGAACTTAAGAAGAATTTGACAAAAGCAAAAATTGACGTAACAAACACAAAACCAGGGATAAATTCAGAAGCACAATTGACAAGTGGAAGTTTCTTCCCGAAATGGAAGCAAGACCATACCGATCAAAGTGGACTGAAGAAAGAAACAAAGCCTCAGGGAGAAAATGAAGAAATATTGGGAAAATAAGAAGAACCCTAAGAAACATTGAAAATCATTTGATTATCGTTCTCCAGAGGGGACATTCGCCAGTAATAATCATAATATTGACAACAAACTCTAAATTTTAAAACTGTAAAGTAAGTATGCTCATAAACAGTTTTGCACTTTTTTCCCTTATACACATCTCATTGCTGCCAATCTCTCATCATTTACCAATGTTGGTGAATACGTTCTAATAAAAGTTCTAAACGAAATATCCCTTTCAGCTTGCCAAGATATCATTTCGATAATACGCATAAATATTCATTAATGGATTTGACATTTTCCCGTAACATCACTGGAGGCCGCAGGTATTATCCATCAGTTTCATTCGCGAATTTACTAAATGCTGTGTCGGATTTTATGGGAAGTCCTCTGTCGCACTTGTAAGCCTTTTGTGTGGGAAAAGAGTTGGAAATGTATATAGTGTCAGAAATATAAATCCGCCTCGTTTTTGTTGTAACAGCGGGGAAAACCATTGAAGACTGATAAGTGCTCTTATGTACGAATATTTATCCCCAGTTGTGCTCAAGCATGTAGCTTCCTATGCTGCAGAAGCATAAGAAAAACAAAATATTTTGAAGTCCAAACCGCTGAATCAGAAGATGCTGCTTGTTTAAGATGAGGCTCTCCACTCAGTAGCAGTTCGAAACAGTCAGCCGTCAGTGCTTTGCGGCTACAGGTTGAACTTCACAACCTAAGAAGCTCCTGTAAGAAGTGTCGAGGCTAGCAGGGCTTACTAGCGGACTGTGGCTGAATTTTCGCGGGTGATGTTGAATTCCACCCTTAGAACAAGTGACCAGCCGCCTTAGCTCCCTCTCTCCTAGCATCTTGGATTCTGACGCCATAGACACTGCCGACAAAAAAGACAAGCCGTGGCACGTACGTCACGAAGGTAGGTCTGAGCAACTGGTAATCATCTGGCATGATTTTCATTTTATTGTACCACAGCACAGTGGTAACAAATTATTAATAGGTCTATGGACTTCATATCCTTATGAGACTACTAAACAATACAACTATATAATAGAGGATTCCAGTAGAAGATGCAATTCTCGTTTGTAGATGCACACCCAGTTAGGAGTTAACAGGTGTAGCAACGCAGTTTGTTCCTGAGCTGAGCGAGCTAGCAGGGGAGCTCGGCCTACCTTCGTGGCGTATGTGCCGCGGCCTGTCTTTCTCGCAGGCCTCGATCGCACCAGCCTTCTAGAGGATTCTATACTCAGGACTAAATCCCCTCTTCCTCAGTGATATGAGAGATAAACACAGTGGCCTTCTTGCATTCTGTATTTAGTTAAACTGGCCTATTTCGGTCACTATGAGAATGTGACATCCAACATTTTTTAATTTCCTGCTAATCTATGCTTGGATAATTTATCTGCTTCTACCATGATGTCAGAGGAGTGGAGCAAAACATCTATTTTTTTGAATATCCTCCTAATTTTTAAGTTTTGTATAAAAATTTATGTGTAAATAAAAATACAGAATATTCTTTCTTCAAAGTCTCTCTCCTTGGGGGATGGGCAAATTACATATTCTATTCAACAACTGCGTCGCGCATTTGGACATTGTTATGCAACAAAACTTTAAAATCACTGGAATACTGAATCTGAAATAATTAACACTAATCTAATTAAATGCCAAACGTAACATACTCTGCATTCAGCGCACACTATTTAACTGAAACTCAGTACTGAACTACATTATGATAGTTGCATGACATGACGTGCAATTTCTGACTTGAAATGTTTACAAAAATAAGACGTTGTTTTACTCAGAAGGAAAATTCTGTAAATTAATCTGCTTGCTTGGCTGAACACCTGAGTAATCTGACTATGAACAGTGCGAAGTGAGATTTCCCCTGAAAAAAAGTTACTTACCTCTTGCTCTCGATTCTGTTTTATGTCCGATGCACTGGCGTTCTGGAAAGCAAACTGAAATCGTCGGAAGCAACAGCTGAAGAGAAAATAAAGTAATTACTACAAAATTTGTTTTTGCTCGTCAAAAACAATCTGTGGCTTCACGTGGAGTAAGGTGCAATGCACACTGGTCACAACATTAAAAACTTCACTAAGAATAATTGACGTGACTTATACTTTAAAGAAAATCGTTCTTGAAAAATTAACCGTTGATTACTGACAAAAAGGGACTATATAACATAAGATGACTAAAAATTACGAAATCCTCTAAGTACAAAAATTACAGACATGTAGTCAATAGTGTTATTTGTGACATAATAAAAACAAAGAGATCAAATTAATGCTAATCATGAATGTTATTCGTCATTTAAGGGACAAAAATTTCCTCAGTTAACAGTTCTGCCAAACAAGCATTTCATTCCTACCGTGCACTGGCTTTCTTGAAATATTCCTCCAAAAATCTTCTCTATGAGTAGGATCAATGACATAGGTTTACAAACAAGTTTTCATCTCCATAATACAATATTCCAGGTAATTGCCTTCAGATTCACAATTACCGAATCTCTTTCTCTACAAAACTCAACTGCTCACTATTATACTTCAAGTAAGGACGCCCTAGCACTGCACAACTCACAGGCGAGCAAGCGAACCACAGATAAACACAGTCAAGGATATTACTCACTGCTCATGCAGTGCGCTCATTCAGCTTTTTCACAGTATAGCAAAAGTGAATTATTTTCAATGGCAGAAAACATACGAAAACCTTACAGTGTTAAATATCCAGCCATTTTATACATACATATATACATACATATACATATACATACATATATACATATATACAGACAGCTGGACTTTGTCACATGGGTGGAGGGAGGGGTGTGGGGATATCCGATGGTGCCATCGTTGACGCCTTGAGTTAGGTACTTTGGTCAAGAGCCAGCACTTCCTGAATACTGACGTTGATGGTTTCAGACTGAAATGAAGCCATGATTGTGGCAGCGTGTGTTTCCTTGTTTCTCCTAAGTAAAACATTCAAAAATGGTTCAAATGGCTCTGAGCACTATGGGACTTAACATCTGAGGTCATCAGTCCCCTAGAACTTAAACCTAACTAAGGATTTCACACACATCCATGCCCGAGGCAGGATTCGATCCTGCGACCGTAGCAGTCGCGCGGTTCCGGACTGAAGCGCCTAGAACCGCTAGGCCACCGCGGCCAGCTAAGTAAAACATTGTTTAATGCAAAAACGATGTGAGTGACAAGGTAGGCTTACCACTTTGACACGTGCTATAAGTCAACTCACGTGTCGCTGACGACGTCCACTGTCAATGCCTGAGAACACTGCACACCACCACAATTTGCAGAACGTGTGCCACTGTTGTCTTGTGTAATCCCAACCTGATTTAACTTCACACAACAGATTTCCTGTTTCCAGTCCAAAACTAGCTCTGCTCATCTGTAAGGAGCTACATTTTAGAATAGGACTGCATCTAAAACACCTTCAGGTCAGACTATACTAACTTGATATGCGCAGTTACGATAAATTCATGCAAAATAAGTTTTTAATTGTTACATTTATGTATATGTTTGGGTTTTATGTTCCTTCTGCAGTGCATAAAAGTCGTTGTTCAAGCATTACGGATAATTATGCGAACAGCGTTGATAAGCATCCATCTCTGAACTGGATCGGGAGTGATAGCAACAGTCCTGTGAAAGAAACACAAAGAAACAATCTTGAGAATTTTTCTGTATTTCTCATGGAAGTAATAGCTCAGTAACTCTACCTGTATTGCTCGTAGTATTTGCGATTGTAAGTTTATGACCTTGTGATACTGCTGTAAGTGGAGCACTAAACAGGTGTGTTACGGTATTTGTAACTAGGTCCAGGCGAAGAAGAGCTGCATTGAGCCAACTCGCTGCCGATTTTGATTTAGGAAGGGCAGTGAAATGTTTGTGGAGTGGAACAAAGAAAAACGGAGGTATTTCTCGATAGTCCGGCAACCTGAAGAACAATATTTTCGGCCACACTCCTCTTGTTGTGAGGGATAAAAACTTTAAATGAAAGTTAAGCGTGTATAAATTTTTTATTCCCCATCTGATCTCTTAAACAGCTTCCACCACGTATTTGTAAATAGACTAACATTAATGTTTTACCTACATTGATAAAATACGCAGGATAACGGATGCAACTACAGGTTTGTTAGATATTACTTATTGCTTCCATACTGGTAAGTTACATTTAGTTTGAACATAAACCATCACATGAAAGGTTTTTCTTCTTTCATTACAAGGGAGTGTCAAAATTTTATTCATGAAAAGTCCCTCGGTATCGACTCCTGCTTGGACCTGCCATGGTCTTTCCTCTTTTGAAAACAGTGACAGTTTCCCATTCTTCTGTGTCAGAGTAAAAATTTTTAATAGCTGTTTGACATGTGTGAGGATCATACACCTTGAAGAGAGGGCATTTGGAGATCTTACCGCCTGCACTGACAATGTTTCAGCAGCGTCTTTAAGTTCACAGTAGTCAGTTGTATGCATCTAAACCGCTGGACGAGTTCGTAATTTCAGCTGATGGAACTGCTGAGGTATGCACTGCTTCTCACAAAGACCATGTAGCTTCTGGTAATGATGTTGCAAAGATTTATTCCGTGATTTGACATTTGGAACAAGTCCAATGTCATGAAACGAAGTACTAAAATCACAAGAGCTCTGAGAACGCATTTTGAAAACAAAATATGTTTAGAACGTTGACATTTTCCACTCTTCATATATTTCTTGTCATGATTTCTCTGGTCTTGAATACCTCTGAAACTGGGAATCACATCCATTTATGTGACTTGTTTCGTAAGTAATCAGTCACTCACATTTGATGGCACCGACGTTTGATACATATTTTAATTTTTAATCTTCCACTGTAACAGAAGAACCTTACGATCATAGACACATAACAAAAGACTGATGTTAATGAAGTTTGTTAATATACGAGTTATTAACCCATGATCTTCAGAAAATTGACGGGGCTGCTTCACATCCATAGACTGATTCAGTTTGTCTCTGTTGTAGCGTGTGTCACGTTTATTTTCCACTGTGTATTTTTTTACTGTATTACTGATGATGCCACAGATGTAGTCTCCCGGTCGGAGGCTCTCTGAGCTGTTTCCAATTTGAACATCGCTATTCATGAAAGCTGAAGGTTTAACAACAAGCTATATTCTGAAGAATTTCGTTACCAAATACTATACAGAGAAACTGTTTTCTTGGTTGTTTACACTTATATTATGCATTCAGATTTTCTATTGCATTTTGCGTCGTATATTCGAGTACTGCTGCTCTAATAGGATACGCAGAGTCTTTGGCGAATTTTATGAAGCACTTTAATATTTCGTCAGCAATATAAATCTCCTGTTGGACGAATGATAATATCGTAGACCTGCAACAGAAAAAGGAAAATTATTCTCTGTTATACAAGCACACAGAAGAGAAGACACATACGTAAACAATTGAGAAATCGAAATGCACCAAAGCGAAGACATAACACATTTTGTTAAAGCCATTTTACAGTATGATATTCACCAACTGTAGTAGCAATGTGTATATTAGAGTCATTGAGTCCAGTTGCAAAGATATACATCTAAATTCGTGACAAAAATTTTATTAAGTCGCATTGCGTTTCGGATACGGTGAGTCCATCATCAGTAGATAATGTTGCTTCGTCTTTAGCCTATGATTCAGTATTTCGTCACTCTACCTTGCTGTCTGTCAGTTACGGGTTTTGTATATTTTTTGTTTGGTAAAGTTAAAATCTTAGAATGAGATTACTCCTAATTAGGCCTTGGCCTGAATCAGTTATAACATGGCAGGTCATGTCATGTCACGCCCGATGTCGAGACGTTAATATCGTTGTAGCAGTATATTATGTAATAATTTTTTTAATATATGAGAGTAATAAAATCTGTTTCTGACGTTGATTACTACAACTGTACACAGCACGAAAAATCTGCAGACAGTATTAGAAAGATTACTGTCATTTATAAATTTTAATTCTGTGCAAGTGTGTGGAGTGTACACATATTAAGCAACTTAGTAAATACATAAATATGGTATATACTGTAATTAGAAAATATGTCTGTCACAGCCAGTAAGAAAACAAGAAACAGAGCTTTAAAATGCTGCATTAGTAGCACATATGTATTATCGTACAAACACAAACTCCCAAAAGCACTTCCAGTTTTGTGTAACAACTGCTTTAAGGTGCTATCTGTTATGTCAACTGACAAACAAGTTTTCAGGCTTCCGAGCACTCATTGTCGTTGATTGTCATTAGATGACTAAACCCGATGCGTTCGCAGGGGAAGGTCGCAGAAACCTTGGCTGAAACATCAGTTTTGCCTTCCAGCGGCAGTTATAACACATTGGAACAAAAGAAAAAAAAAATAGACGCCGCATTAGAAGACGTGGTGACGCCTGTACCGAGTAACGCTTCCTACGGCCTCAATAACAGCCTCACTTTCCTTGACGTGGACGCATGCGCAGATTCGGTTAGGAAGTGTGCCATAAGGACGTTGTGTCCTCTCCCTCAGTAGCGGCTCCTTGATACCCTGGAAACTCGCACTGAACAGAGTTTATGACCGAGCTGGCCACACGCATTCTTTTTCCAGGAGAGATCTAGTGGATTTTCTGGCCACAGGAGTAAGTCAATATACCCCAGACAGTTCACAGAATCACCGGCCGTAGTGGCCGAGCGGTTCTAGGCGCTTCATTCTGGAACCGCGCGACCGCTACGGTCGTAGGCTCGAATCCTGCCTCGGGCATGGATGTGTGTGATGTCCTTAGGTTAGTTAGGTTTAAGTAGTTCTATGTTCAATGGGACTGATGACCTCAGATTTTAATTCCCATAGTGCTCAGAGCCACTTTTTAGTTCACAGAATCACTACTATGTGTGGAAGTACAGTGTCCCGTTAAGAAAATGACAACAAGATTTTGTTGCATGAGTGATAACACTTGAGGACCCACGATGTCTGCTATGTACCGCTCTGCTGTCAGAGTTTCTCCAACTCCCAGCCTTGACTGAACTCACAGCTGATGGATCCTCACACGAAGACTTAGCAGTAAAACCACTATATATGCCTCTTCGAAACACTGGAGGAAAGGGACCTCTTCCCAGTTCGCCGCCATATTCACCGGCGATTATCATCAGGGGTCGTCCAGAACTACGGTTCATCCCTCAACACTGTGCGACGCCATTCGTCAGCACTCCATGCTTTCTAGTCACGGCACCACTCCAAACGCACCCACCTGTGTCGTGTTGGTAACTTTACCCTACGCAGGGGACGGTAATTCCCTAGTCTGCCTGCTGCTGGTCTCTCACCACGGTGCGAGATTAGACGGAATGTTCAGTACCCTCTCTCGGATGACAGGTGCGGATGTGTGCACGATTCGGCGATTCTCCCTTTCCGTGGTCTATTGTAGAGGCCCGGAACCTTGATAACAAGAATGCGTGGCCTCATTTCCCACGCCGTCCAATGAAAGGCAACATCGTAAATCTGGACGCTGCACTATTCGCCCTAGCGGCCAAATGGAGGCATTTCGTATTTTTGTCATGCGCTGATACCGCTGTGTCATTCGAGTACGTGGTATCTATGTGGCTTTCACAGTGATCACTCAACACTTGGTGTTATTCACGCCCCTCGTAAACCCTATGAGGACTGGTAACGACACTGACGCACCGCGGTCCCCGTTCTACCAGTCACAAATTTGGAAGTCTGATCATTTACATACCCACCGATGGTGCGAAGTTACAGTGATATCCGGTCATGTGTTCTGAGTGCTTCACATACTTTCTCAGGAAGTACAAATGATTATAAAAAAAGGAAGAAACTAAAATTGATCGCGAAATAGCGATCGGTAGATTTGAGTGGTTTGGTCGTGAAACTGATTCCTGTTTATGTTCTCCAATAGCATGTGAACAGTGCAGGTCTGTGAAGAAACGGCTTTCAGAATAGAGATCATATTACCAGAACTGTGTCACCGTAACTGACGTAGTAGTAACCAATCTAAAAATGGCTCTGAGCACTATGGGACTTAACTTCTGAGGTCATAAGTCCCCTAGAACTTAGAACTACTTAAACCTAACTAACCTAAGGACATCACACACATCCATGTCCGAGGCAGGATTCGAACCTGCGACCATAGCGGTCGTGCGGTTCCAGACTGTAGCGCCTAGAACCGCTCGGCCACTCTGGCCGGCCAGTAACCAATCTCCCTGTGTCCAATGTTTGCATTGTTATGAGACATTCCAGCATTTCTGCAAACGACAATGGCACGGAGTAAGGAACAGATCTTACTGAAGCTTCAGGTAGGTGAAATAGGTTGCGGTCGATAAAAAACTTCTCTGAGGGCTATCAAAGTTGTATTGACAGTCGAGTAGGGAACAGACTATGAAATAATACCAGCAGCAAAGGTGTTTGCTTTCATTATTCCAGTCATGGACGGTTGCAAAGTTAGCTTTACCTCCTCTCTACTCGAAGTGAGAAGACTTCACAGGAAGAACAACTCTCAAAAGAATAAAGACTGTTGTAACATGAACGTGTGAAAGATATTCGTTCTACAAGACTTTGCTTTTCCATAGTACAGCTGAAAGGAAGTTTTTTGCTGTTCATTCAACAGAACTGACTTGACGTAGCAAGCATTTTAACTGAAAGAACAATAGTAACCACCACCTGGCGGTCCACATTCGGGAATATCATTTAACGTTGTTACTATCACTTTCCTTCAAGATTGTGTATTTAGCAACAAGAGTCCACCAGCGTGTATATGAAAAAGTATTTTAGACAGCCATCCTCTTAGGCTGCGTACCTTTGATATTATTTTACAGTATTAGTTAGTGTTAAAATCCTGTTTTCTTTTTTCAGTCAGCCCCGTACTCAGGCTACAATTTCTCATTTTAATTAAAATTGTTGCTGTCTGACTAAGTGTCCGTGGTGATTTTCTGGGGCAGTATATGGCGCACACTCGCGGTTAATCATCTAGAGAGCAACACTGCGTGTCCCTGCTGCTCACTGATGCCCATTCGCTCCCACATTCTGGCCACCCGCCCGGCAGCTGCTGAGAATATGTGCGATGTCTTTGATGTGAAAGAAGTACGGCTCGGACGTAACTTCAACCCTGCCTTGCTCAGAGTCAACTCAATGTCCAGAATCCAAATCACAAAAACTTTATTTTTAACAAATATAACAATTGTAATAAAGCTGGGGCAAGTAATGCATTTCAATGTCACAGCACTTTCCTTTATTGAGAGTGAGACAGAACTGTATCTCCATCTGTTCTCTTCACGCTCTTGTAAGTCTTGGCAGGTGAGATGAAAAGAGAACGGGGATAATCGAGCGTGTACTGAGAACGGCTCAATCATTTATGTAATTCCATTAAATCCCCAACAGCGTTCATAGAAACACCTACACTGATGAGACGTAATATTAGGACCAGCTGCTTAGCTGCGTATTGGTTCACCTTTGAAGCGCAATGCAGAAGCCATTCAGCGTTCCATGGAATTTTGAAGTTCTTGGTAGGTTTCTGCAGGTATGTGGCGCTAGATAGCAACGCACAGGTTAGGCAACTGCCACAAATTACAAACCTACTGTTTCTGGGAACGAATCTGGGCCCAATGTCCTATGTGTTTCAGATCAGTTGAAACTGATGATCAAGACAGGAGAGTCATGTGAATGCCCTCTAACACCCCTCAGACAACTTTAACACGGTTCTGGACTTGTGACACGGACAGTTATCCTAGTGCCAGATGTCACCGCCGTCGAGGAGTACGTCAAGCAAGGAGGGATGTAGGTGTCCCACAAAAACGTTCACGCAGTTCACAGCTGTGAAGGTGCCTTCAATAACTTCCACAGTCCCATGGAAGCCGAGATAAATGTCCCTCACAGAACAATACTACCCCAACCGGCCTCTATCCATAGCGAAGAGGTCGTCACGACCAATAACCTGGTGACGCAAAACATTTTGATTCATCCGACTAGGCTACACTTCTCCATTGATCCAAGGTCCAGTCACGACGATCCAGTGCCCGCTGCAATCGTGATTGCTTCGGTTAATGAGGGAACGCCTGGGAGTTGCCTGCTGTTGAGGCTCATGTTGAAGGATGCAGACACTTGTGCGTGCACCAGCATTGTGCTCTGTCGTCGCATCTGCCACAAATCGCGCCTAGCCTGCTTCACGAAGTGGGCAAGCCTCGGGCTTCACCATTCTGTGATGAGGCGTGAGGTCCACCACGTTACGGCCCATTCGTGGTTCACCGTCGTTCTACCACATTCTGCATCTTTGTATGTACTCAGCAAACCACCTTAATATACATTTCCTATCCTACTTATTTCCTCTCTCGTTCCACTTGCATAAAGGGTGAGGGAACAACAACTGCCTATAAGCCTCGTTACGGCCCCGAATTTCTCTCATTTTATCTTCGTGGCCCTTAAGCAAAATGTACGTTGGTGACAGTAGACTTGATCTGCAGTAGACGAAAACAGGGTCGTCGTCCCTCCAGGTATTCCCATTTCAGTTCCGTCATAGCTGCGTGCTGATCGAACCTAAGGGTCACAAATCTAGCAGCACGCTCTGAACTGGTACCATGTCTTATTTTAATCCGGCCTGTTGGGCATCCCAAACACTTGAGCAGTAGTCAAGAATGGATCACACTAGCATTCTGTACGCCGTCTGCTTTACAGATGAACGACTTTTCTCAGAATTCTCCAAATGAAATGAAGTCGATTATTCGTCTTCCCTACTACCAGTCTGAGCTGCTGAATCTATTTCAACTCCAACTGCACTGTTACGCCAAGATATTTTATTGATGTGACTGTGTTAAGCAGCACATTACTAATGCCGTATTCGCATTTACAGGATTATCCATGCTATGCATCAGCATTCTCCGTATAGCATTGTTTCTTCTCAATAGCTGGGTTGCTTGAGTATTTTATATATGCATCCTGTTTTTCTTTGACAGCTTTAATTATATCCTCATTCCAAATTGTTAAGCCTTTTCTTACTACAGGTTTTCTCCTGTTTGGGCCTGGGATGTCTTCAAAATTATGAAAGAAAAAGTTCTACATTGAATCACACTGTTGGTTAAGGATTCATTGAGGTGATTTTAGCTTGTGAATGTAAATCCCTCCTGTAACCCTTTGTTTATAATAGGTGGGCCACAAATTGTTATTGATATTACCAAAAGAGTATTCATGATGAGCAATATGCGATGCAAATCTGGTCTTATTTAAGTTTTTGCGTCCTGTACAGAAGCAAGAAGAAGAGCATGTTAATTTGCATTTGCCAGGCTTTCAATTCCACTCTTCACTGGATTAATGTGAAAAAAATTTATTCTGTAGTTTAATGTCTATGTGGAACGGTATTTCATACAGTTCAACAGTTGTCACCATGCATTATATCCCGACTAACTGTCAACTAAGAAGAGTGAGTGTGGCTACAAGTACATAGGGCAAAAGAAAGACTGTATCAGGTGGGATACATAACCAGTTTACGCTTTTATCAGATGGACAAGTCGACAGTGAAAACATCAGAGGCGGGCACATGTTTTCCTTTAATCAATGAGTTTTCGATTTGTTTGGATATAAATATACAGTCAGTTGCTTTTTTGGAGTTTTGATACGACTTATTGTACTATCAACTAGTTTTCGAGCCACTGCAGGTTCATACCGTAATGTACATATTACATCAACATTATGTCGTACACCAAATGTATATAGACGCCGTGGTGATAGTGCTGGCAAACATAACGAAAATTTTGTAATTAGTAACGAACCGGAAAGGTTGTTATTTTATGGGTACTTACAGGGCACTGCATGATGATATCAAGAATAAACACGTTCCCACAATGCACATTATCGATTATACACAATAGTTAACTACGCCTGGTTTGATGCTTATTCACAGAAGGGAAACACTGGATGTAATTACAAAGAATATGAAATCGGTAGATGTCTGTCTTTCCTACTCATGATCTTCGGCGAAAGGGCTCTGCATGAGAGAATACAAGCACAGATAACATATTTAAGTCAGTTTTCCCAGCTGCAGGTATGTTCTTATATTGGCAATGTACATCTAATATGGATTAAAAAGTCACACAAGAGACAAACAAACAAAGTGAAATATTAAGTATGTAATTAAAGAGCAAATGGGTTACACTATGCCATATTTGTTACGTGACTATGAGAATATAATTTATGCAAGAGGATGAATATTTCTTATCACCTCCATTTCTCTTTCCGTATTAGGCAGGAATTGCCTGTTATGGCACCCATTTCTGTCGGGGTATTCCTCGCTCTCTTCTCCCATGGGACTTATAATTTCTTGTCTTTTAGGGAAGTCTCTCACTCTCCATTCTTTGTTGATGTTCGTTAAATTTTCTTCTGTAACCTCGAATTTTATCATTGAGTCTAAAGATTTGCAGTTCTTCTCTAATATCTTAATTTCTTAGCCTGCCGTCTCTTGTTCAAACTTTAACACCTCTAAGGAATTTCATTTCTTGTGCCTCAACCCGGCTTTCTTGCTTCTTGGTAATCATCCAGGTCTCACTTCTATAGAGCAGTGTGGGAACTGCAACAGTTTTGTAAAATTTAATTTGAGTGTCTTTCCTGGTTTTGTTTTTTAGGTACCTGTTAACTGTTCCACATACCCAATTGAATTTATGTAGCTTAATTTCAATATCTCTGCTGTAGCCATGTGTCATTTTACATCCAAGGCAACTGAAATGTTTCACTTGTGGTAAAAAAAATCTTCTGATCTATCAGTATTTTGGTCCCGATTGGTTCTTTCCCCATGAAGGCCATTGTCTTTGTTTATTTTGAAAGTTCCATGGTAAACTTTCCACTTATTTGTTTTAGCAAGTAGATTCCTTTCTGAAGGTCATCTTCCTTATCTTCTATGATCACTGCCTCATCAGCATATAGTAAATTGTTTAAAAGAATGTTTCTGTGTAGGTAGATGCCTTTATGAAATATTGATTTCCATATATGTATTATTTCATTAATGTTGGTGTTGGACAAAGTTTGAAAGATGCAGAACTTTGTTGTACCCCTTAGTTAGTTGGTATCTCCTTAGTTGTTTCACCATTGAGATCTAGGCTGATATTTGTGTCTCGATATAAACTTTTTATCACATTTACAAGATGCTTTGGATATCCGCGATTCATCATTATTTCCCAAAGTTTCTGTCGATTGATATTGACAAAAGATTTTTTTAAAGTCAATAAAAGCAATGTTTTTGACTTATTACACTCTCTTCGTTTTTCTATTATTTGCTGTAGAATAAAAGCCGCATCTATTGAGGAGTGTCCTTTTCTAAAACCCACTTGTTCCTCATGCAGTCAGTACTGCTTCTGCTATGTTTTTACGTCTTGTATTTAAAATCTTAGCATACACCTTGTATGCTGAGTCCAGTAAACTTATTCCTCTGTAAATATTGCATAGGCTATTATCTCTTGAGATGAATACACTAAGCAGATTCAGAAGGATGTAGGTTGCAGTAGGTACTGGGAGATGAAGAAGCTAGCACAGGATAGAGTAGCATGGAGAGCTGCATCAAACCAGTCTCAGGACTGAAGACCACAACAACAACAACAACATTATCTCCTTTTTTAAAAATTGATATCACTGTAGCTGTTGTCCAGTGGTTGGGAATACTCTTCTTCTTCCAACATTGGTTGAAGAGATGTAGCAGTCGTTGGTGTAGCATCATTCCTCCATATTATAATAATTCAGCTTTAATGCCGTCTTTTCCTGTTGCTTTTCTGTTCTTAAGTGATGAAATGCAGTCTGACGAATTAACATCTGCACTAACATCTAATCCTTTCTATTCTAGTTGTTCAATTTCTGTTTCTTGTGCTTTATGATCATACCACAATTCGCTGTACAGATTTATACACTCTTCTTCTTGACGACAATCTATTTGTATTTTATGTCTTTCTGGTGTGTTTCATGCTTTTAAAACCTTATTTGGCATTTGTTGTCTTCCGTGGATATCATGTTCGATATTAGAAATAAACCTATCCCACTGTTCCTGAAGTACTTTCTTTACTACGCGTTTAGCGTTATTTCCTTTCTTCGTATAGTATTGTTTCTTCTCAATAGTGGGGTTGCTTAAGTATTTTATATATGCATCCTGTTTTTCTTTCACAGCTTTCATTATATACTCATTCCAAATTTTTAAGCCTTTTCTTATTCTAGTCCTTTTCTGTTTTGGTCTGGAATGTCTTAAAAATACTGAAAGAAAATGTTCTACATTAATTCACATTGTTGGTTAAGGATTCTGTGAGATGATTTTAGCTTGTGAATGTAAATCTCTCCTATAATCCTTTGTTTATAATATGTGGGGCACAAATTGTTACTGATACTACCAATAAAGTGTTCATGATGAGCAATATGCGATGCAAATCTGGGCTTATTTAAGTTTTTGCATCCAAAGTCCTCTTTATATTCTTTGTAACACGTTGCAAAATTTTTCCTTTTGTCCTGTACAGTAGCAAGAACAGGAGCATGTCACGCTTTCGATGCCACTCTCCATTGTTTTAATGTGAACAACTCTTATTCTGTAGTTTAATGTCTGTGTGGAACGGTATTTGTTGTAATATGTGGTCTGAAAAGATTTGTAAGTTTGTATGACACTTTGTCAAGAAATGTAATGTGGGCAAATTTTGTCGTTTATTTCTTGGCTTCTGATGGTGATGGTAGTTGCTTAAGTTAAGTTTCGATTTTTCATCTAGGGTGTTTATGAGGGAACTGTTATATATTTTTGGCTATAGATTTAAGTATGTTCATTTATTTACATTCATCTGCTTCACTGATGGTGTTGCATAGCGAGCACTTACAAGATGACCTGAACAGATTTTGTGTTGGTCAGGATGGTATGCGTTATTGGTAATTGTAACATCAGCAGTGGTCGATTTTCTATATGTTTGTGAGGTATGCTTGTTCTTGTGACGACAAATACTGAAAATAGTCATATGAATCAAATTAATTCCTTCGTGTCCCTGATATTCATCTATGATACTGATACTTAAGCACATTCCATTCATGTCATCAACTAAATTATTTACTTCCTCTTTTGGACCAGTGAAAAGAGCCGTTGTGTAACTCTCATATCTTTTATACAACATAATTTAGGCGGGATATTGTGGATGAGTTAATAGTTTTTGTTGTAGGTTATGTATAAATAAGCCTGCAAGCAAACACACCAGGTTACTATACATTGCCATACTAGTATCTTGTGTATAATACTTACCACTGAATAAAAACATATGTTACAACATTAATTCAAGCGATATCCTGAGTTCAGAAATTTCTCCATTGGTTAGCTTTTCTGTACCCAATAAAAATCTTTTATATTACTGACAGGTTGTATTTGAAGAATATATTTTTGTAGACGTTTACTATGTCAATGGAGGCAAATACTGCAGTGTCTAGCGTTATTAGATACTTAATGTTGCTGATTAACACAAAAATATTGTTAATTGAAAAGCTGTTTTCGATAGTTTAATATTTCTTCAGTGTATTATTAAGATTTGTGGTATTTTGTGTCGTAGCTTGTTTATAACGTTTACAATTGGACATACAGGATAACCACTTTTGTGAATCCTAGGTTGAGACCTTAGCCTCAAGGACTGTTTATTCATTACAACACGGTACTGGGCTTCATTAATTGTTAGTAAAAAATTTAAAATTTAAGAATTTTTTCAGCAGACCGTTATAATTTTTGGGGTGTGGTCTCTTTTTAGTTCAGTGATAATGTTAGATACAAAAAATTCGATTGGGTTGGAATTCTAGTCACTTCGATACACAATAACTGCTGTGTTACTGTTATCCGCTTTTTTAGAATGGCACCATACCCAGAAATGTTCCTGTTGATGTCTGTATTATCTCTTCAATTTGGATTGATGTTTAAAATTTGTTTCCCTTAAGATTTCCTTTTATGGTTTTATTTGCTTTATGATCTATGGTTAAATTTAGCTATGGCACAGGCTATTTTGTTGATAATTAAAATGTTCACATTATTGAGTAAATTGTATGGTTCTTTAGAATCAGGTGTAGTCTAGTGTGGACTTTATTACTTTAGTCTTTGTTCAATGGCTGTACTTGGGAAAAACCCTAAACACTGTGTTTTTGGGCACCAAAAGTATGCTACTAGTTGTGCTGCTGGCCGCTTCTGTATTGGTAAATCGTTGAAACTTTTACCATATGTCCTTAACATGATGTTCTCTGGGAATTTCTAAACCTTTTTTCGATTTTAACATGTGTTACAGGGATCCAGATGTTAAAATTCACCCACTTTCTCCCACACCACCCACGCTTTTAAGTTTTCTAGTCTAGAGACCAAAGCCTCAGGGAAACCACCCCCAAGGACACAAGTGGAGAGGAGACAATAGTGGCTGAAAAGAAAGATAACAATGGCAGTGTGACACAGAGAGACAATGAAAGCGAAAGAAAGAGACAGTCATAAGGAAGAGCGAGAGAAGGGTATTATCACAATGACAATGGGAGAGAGACAGACAGGAGAATGTCCAATGGGAGAAGTAGTAGACATGGGAAGGGAGATGATGAATACAATGACATCGGTACTAAGGAGGACTGGGAAAAAGGAAATAGAATGTTGTGTATTAAAATAGTGTGAATATTTCACATGCAGAATCATTGGTGAGGTCGTCGAAATGAGGACTGACACAGTTGGTTACCCACTTTTCAGTTAGTCTTTTATAGAGCAGTCCATTTGCATTCTTTGTGCTCAAATAGTGGTATTTTACTGCTGGTATATAATGCTACATTTAAGGGGATACGGAATCACCTATCCCCGCAATGTTAATATATGCCTACTATAGGGAACATTTTCTCACAAACTACTGGAGACAGAGAGGTAAAAATTTTACTGTATGTGCATTCATATGTTACAACAATACTGAAACAACAGTTTATTGTCAAAGTATTTTCTTACAGAGATATTGTACATTTATTTTTAAGTAAATTTTTTCCATCGCTTTTTACTAGACTATCACCCCTAAGTCTTTTGTAAATCAAGTAATTAAAAAATCGTTGTTTCAGTATGTAATAGGGACCTATGTCACTACGTCATAAAAATTTCAGACTTCTAGGTTGACCAGTACCTGAGATAATGTTCCTAGATGAAGTAAAAAGTAAACTTACGGGAAACGGAGAAAGAAGATTAAAACATTCCTGATCCGTAGCTAATACCCCCTTCACAGTCTTCATAATCATCTTCAAGTCTTCTTTTGGCACCCCTCTGCACCTGTCTTGCTTCTTTCACTAATGTCTTGATTATATTATCAGCATGCCTTAGTCTGTGCTGATCTAAAAGAACATAGCACGTACCGTACGGGAACCAACACACATACCCAACTTTTGAAGGACCTGGCATTTAGTTATATTTCCAAGATTGAAGGTTGCCACAGCATCATACACACCAAAATGTAGTGTATTAATTCCGACAAACACTGTTTTTGGGAGACGATGCCATATCACACTATTCAAGCACTCGTTGGGGTTCTGCGTTTTTCCGTGAAGACATTTCATCAGAAGACTTCTGTCAGCCAGATCTCTGAAAATGGGCTTTATTTCTGCCATGATGGCTGATGGTAGACTGTGGTGGTGAATGTATTTATCTCCTGTTGTTAGTCCCCTATTGTATTTACACCAGCTGTTTTCACCTTTGGGGCACAAACCATGTTGTGGATGCTCATCCGTGGATGCGGTGTGGAAATATAAAGCCCATATAGCTCTCCTCATTTCTTCAAGATTGCCTGTATTTTGCCTGATTGCAAGGCCATAGCAGTTCTGAATGTGGTCTATTATGGAATCAGTCAATCTTCCTCTGCCATCCAAGGTTTTCCCATCATCTAGTTTTTTCCCTTTCATAACTGATTTTAACCTTCTCAGCCTGGCACCCATTCTCTTCTGCACATGTCCTATACATTCAAGTTTGCTTATATTTACACTGTTCCCATATGGTTTGCTTTCCAAAACTTCTTTGAATGCTTTAGAGTCACCATCTCCCAGATATTTGACATAGCGAACATTATACCACTGTGAAGAGCGATGAAAAATTTTCTTCACCCCAGCAACCTCCATGCCACCACTACTACCATAATAATTAGCAATACAGTCATCACTGTGTTCATTTTTCAGCCTGCCTGTGCACCTACAGTATTTAGACATTATTGCAACATCAATAACCTTGCCAGTATCAACACTAGTTGCTGTTACAACACCATTGTTGGAGGTGTGGCCCCTTTTCTGCCACGTGCCATCAAACGCCACTGTGAGGTCACGACTGCCGTCATTTTCTTCCACTGCTTCTTCCACAGCAACCTGCATTGACTTCTGTGCTACATCTTCAACTGCAGATCCTAGTACATAATAGTAAGCTTCACACTTTGAAGGTGCACTTGGAAGATTTAGAACACCACATAGCATATCACCAGCTGCTTTGCCCTTACCAATTGCTCGCAATCCATAAACTAACCTAATATTTACACTATAAAGTTCAGTTTTCTTGTATCCATTATTTACAGTTACTGAAACCGAACTTGGAAACTTACAGCTGTATTTACAAACACTGCATATTAAATTAAACTGGGCAGCCAGGCCAACATGGGATTCTACTTTCAGAGAAACGTTTCCATGACATTTTTTGCAGCACAAACTGTTTTCAAGAGCTTCACACAATATATTCGTATCAATGAGTTCAAAAACTTCATTCCCTCTATCAAGTAAATTATATTTCTCTTCCAAATCTCTTAGTTTTTTATGAGAAGCACTGTTTTCATTTGGTGTAAGTTCGTTCGGCAAATCAGTAATAAGTGGATTCACATTTTCCAACAGTGATGATGATGAACTGCTTTGCTTTGCTAATGAATCATTATTTCTTTTCTTTTGCCAGTTCACACGCTTTTTAAATACTTTTGCTTTAGCTCTAGGCATTTTCACTGCGAAAAATGAAGCACTAAATACGAAATAACTCAACAACAACTACTTTCTTATATCACACTGTTTACAAAACAGTCCCGCCACAAAGTCAAAGAGTAACTTGAGGAAACCAGAGAGAAACATTTTCGGGCAACTAGTGTATAAATAGTCGCTGGAAACCGGGATATTTGAATTCATGTCACTTTAAAGGTACTGCCAAAAAGTTCATGGTCAGCCACGAGAGACGTGTATAACTAAAGCGCAATACCCGATCTCACAAATATATAAAAATAAAATAGTTATAATTGTAGTAGAGCTATGTATGATACGTCATTTTAAAGAGGAAACATGGCAGAATATAATACGCCAATAAAAAAAAATTCGATTTTTTAACCCAAAATCCGATTCCGTATCCCCTTAACAATAAGTGGCAGGGTTTACTGAGTGATCATAGTAATGTTGCCGACCAAAGTTTCTTTTCTTTTTGACTTGTAAACAGAAGAAAATTCTGTCCTATTCTTCTCATCCTTTTCATCCTTTTCATACACTCCTTTATTTCCTTTTGAATCAGCAGAACTAAATATGCTACATTGTTTCTTACCCAATTACTTGTTTCCACTTCGTCAATTTCGTCTGTGTCACATAAATTCCTCATAAGCGCTATTACACTGTCAATATTCTACATCCTGTTATCGTATCTCGAGGTGGATCTTCAATTATTATTATTAGTATTATTATTATTGGCCCTTGATGTAAATTTAATATTTATCTGAAATGGGCTGTGTGCGTTTGTAGCAACCAATGTTTTATTTATTATCATTATAAAACTTAATGAAACTTTTATCAAATTTCGAACACCTATCTTTTTAGTGTAAAGAACCTGTGCAAGATGTTGGATTACCTATGATAGTCTGTAATTTTCGTAGGAAGAAGAAATACAGATAACCTTTTCTGTGTATAAAATATTTCTTTAATTAGGCATTTTTTATGACCATTATCAATACGTACTTGAACATGTGGAGGTTGCGATAACATATAGATAACTGCATCCGCTATGTCTTCAGGTTCCATCATAGGCGTATGCATATTTTCCAGTGCTACAAGCGAATACTTTTTTAAGTTATTATATATAGCTGTTTTCACAATTCCTGGCGATATTTCCTAAAACAAAAATCAAAGGTTAACAAACAGAAGACAATACTTAGTTTTAAAAACTGTTTTATTTGCCCTTGAAATTTATTATTTATCTACGGATCATTTATATATTTCTCAAACTTATTATCCTAGTTGAAGTATATTAAACGTACGACGGTTATTGGGCTAGTAAGAAACAAACGGTCACAAAGTGGAAACCGCAGTGAAAATCAAAAATGTTTGTTTTGGAACAGTTAGTTACAACTTCCACCTCCTTCTCTACATAGTCGCCGCTCCGACTTAGACGTCCATTCTAGCATTGTACCAACTTTAGAATACACTCATCAAGAAGGCAGCTTACTGTGTTTTCCGACAATTTTCTACTCTGGTCTGCAGCTCGTTGTCTCTGTCAAAATGTTGTCTTCATAGCCGGCAGTTCATCTGAGCAGGGAGGAAAATCTTTGGGAGCAAATTGCGGGCTGTATGGTGGGTGATGAAACACTTCCCATGGAAAACGCTGCAGGTGCGTCCTCACTGTCCTTGAAGTGTGCGGTCGGAAACTTTCATGAAGAAGATAATGCATGACAGTTACGTCACGTGGAGTTGCATGAAAAGAAGCGAAAAACTCCCGGCACGCATCATATTTTGTGGAAGTCACCATTCTCTGGGCATCTTTATGCACTGATTGTGCGCTCAGAACTAAAAAAGAGCAACTTGACACTATCTACTGGCATACTAGAGACACTGCCCTACATATTTGTGCAAAGTCTGATCGGATTTACACTGTGGTTTCCATTTCGCGACCAATAATTCCTTACTTTCCTAATTAGCCCTCATACATTGTGAAATAAAGGTTTTACAACAGGTTTTACCAATAAATTACATGACTTGTTCAGTCTAGAAAACATAAAGAAGAGTTGTTAGGTCAGATTCACTTTTCACCAAGTGTTAAACTCATAAACAGAGAATAATTTCAATTACATAAGGTAATTAGTGTTCCCTAAACGTCGTATTTTAGACGCCATCGAAAGTATGAAATTGACTTTAGTAAACGTCTTTTTTTTTTTATGGCGTCTGTCTTGAGAATTCAGTGGTTCAGTTTGATTAGTATATTGTGTGAATTCATCTTCGACAATCCAAAGAGATGCGTATGTTTGGCTTAAGTTTTGAGCCTGATCTTACTCAGTCTGATTAACAGGCTACTATTTTTCCAATTGTATGTAAGTATTGCGAAACAGATGCTTTCGAGTAAGTGTTTAGTGCATCCACAGAATGGGGTGTGTTCTTAGCTAAAGAAAGAACTTATACATGCATTCCTCGGCCAAATGTCTTGAGAAATCCATAGCTGTTAGTAAGTTATGTTACGTAAGTAAAATTACATAAAGACACGTTTCACTACTTTTCGGCACTCTTTCTGAAACATGGGTAAAATTATTTCTATGTGCGTCTTTAGGTAGCTGACCTGGCAAGAGTGAAACGGAAGTATAGGGCCAGAGCTTTATCCTCGTGGGTAGACACACACACACACGCACACACACGCGCACACACACGCACACACACGCGCACACACACACACACACACACACACACACACACACACGCACAGTATCCCAGGAATACTGCAACCAACTTTGTGGGCGGTGATTGTTGAATGTGTCTGGAAGAACAAATCTAGAATAGGAAACCACGCTCACACATCAGTAGTAGAAGAATGCGGTAGTTTAGAAACTAAGTCAGTATTTTCCAAAATCCTAATGTGGAATACAAGAGGCAGGACAAACTCAAATATCTCCATCCATTAAAAAATTAAAAGTTACTTCTATCCCTTCTTTCGTTGCTCCCCGAAATTGTACTGGATAGGCATTGCAAAATGTGTATGAAATTCTGTTTAACAGGAATGAATCAAATTTGGAGGTCCATCTACTTGGGCACCGTTTCCTCAGAGCCTAACACGTCTGTTAGTTCATCAGTTTCTTTTATTTGTCATCTCTGAAACACTTAATCACTGAAGAACACATATATTCATGGCCCCCCCCCAGGGGTCCACAACTCTTTTGTGGACACGTGCATAGTGAGCACGGGACCCCGAGCTAATGTGGCCTTCCTTCCTTTCCGGGATGCATACCTGCCCTTTCCGCATCCTTCCCCATCCCCCATCTTCGCCCCCCCCCCTATCACCTCTGGCTCTTTCCTTCCCTTTCTCCCCCTCTGGGAGTATGGTTTGTGCCTACGTCTGGAGACGGACGCTCGAAACTGTAACAAATTCTTTGCTTTCACTGCTTGCAAGTCTTCGTCCTTCCTCTGTCCTTCTCTTTTCCTTCCCTCTTCTCTTTGCCCTTTTCTCTGCTGCGGCGTTTGAGACCTCTCTTCTTTCCTTTCCCTTTCCCTTTCTCTTTTTTCCTCCCTGTGCGTGTCTGAAGGTCGATCCACGCATTTCATGCGTAGCCGGTGACGGGGTAACGCGTAATTCCCCGCCCCAGGTAGACAGGTAGACAGGTAGACAGGTAGGACACGTACGTACCCCCTGGTAATGGCCAGGCCCAGGGAGGGGTGATTACCCGAGCTGATACCTTCCGAAAAATGCCGATTGGTCCCTCCGTCCGTTTGTCGGGAGGTGTGACCTGAGGTGTGAACAATCACCTAAGGCGGGAGTGCCCTCAGAGGGCCCCCACAAGGAAGGAGTGCGCCATCGGAGACGCCGGTAATCATGGGGGATACTTTCGCAATGGTTTCCTCAGCTTCTGCTATGTCAGCTCACAAGCGTCAATGAGTCACAGCCACAGACAGTCCTTCCATCGCTGCCACAGTTCCATGTTGTTTCTTGGTCTGACGAAGGTCACGATTTCTTCATGGTAAACCATTTCATTATTCAGAAACGTGTCGACGCAATTGCAGGTCCTGTAAAGTCTTGTTCCAGATTACGAACTGGCACCTTGTTGTTAGAAACAGTCAGTGCCCTCCAGGCACAAAAATTGCTGCGTACTTCACTGCTACACACCTTCCCTGTCCAGGTGGAACCGCACCGTACTTTAAATTCATCACGTGGGGGTCGATTATACTCGTTCCCTCGACGGATTGTCCGACGAGGAAATTCAACACTACCTGTCTGACCAGGGCGTAACGGCAGTTCATAGTCATGAAAAGGGTTGACATGAACATCATTCCAACCCGTACTGTCTTTTTGACATTTGACAAAGTTCAACTTCCATCGAAAATCAAAGCAGGCTATGAGATAATTTCCGTTCGTCCTTACATCCCAAACCCTACGCGTTGCTATCGGTGTCAGCGGCTCAAAAACACCAGCCAGTCCTGTTCCAATGCGGCCAAATGTGTTACGTGTGGCAAGGATGTCCATGAGAGTGCTTGTCCACATCCATCCCCTTGTTGCATCAACTGTATGGGTGACCACGCTGCTTCCTTTCGAGATTGCCCCATTTTTAAAGACGAAAAGCTCATTCTGGAAATCAGAGTGAAGGAAAAGGTGTCAACCTTTGCTGCTCGAAAATTATTCGCCAGTCGACAGCCCACCATGCCTCAGACAGGAATATACAGCACTGTCCTTGCCTCTCCTCAGCCAACATAGGAGGCAGCCACGCAGACTTGTGACCTCACCTTTAGTGCCACGGTCGTCAGATTAGACAGTGCAAAGATCGCCCATTCAACCTCACCACCTTCGCCTGCCCACTCTATGGCTCACCCTTCATTGGGTTCTGCTAAATCTCGAGCCCAAAAGTCAGACACCAAGACTTCGAAAAAAGAGCATACTCATGAAGATTTTTTACGTACCCCAACTTCACAACCATCGGTTCCTCCTTCACCTAAACATTATGTTTCCAAGAAGGCTAGTAAGAATCACAGTTCATCTCCTTCTCTGCCAAGGCGTGTCTCATCTACAGCACCACATGGCGGTAATCGCCCTCGGCCGTCTTCTGTGTCGCCGAGGCGCACTGCTGGTGGCCGATCAACCGGCAGATCGCTGGTGGCAGGAGCTGCTCCTGTACAACCTATGGATAAGGATCTTATGCCTTCGACTGACTGTCAATCCATGCTGTTGGTAGCAAGCTCTGAGCAGCCGCTGAGTTGACGGCAGCCTTGATCACATTCCTCCATTTTCTGTTCACCCTATGTCCATTATCCACTGTAATATCTGCGGCCTTCGAGCCAATCGGAATGAATTGTCGATCCTCTTACGATCCTACTCGCTGGTCATCTTCTGTCTTCAGGAAACAAAGCTGCGTCCCCATGACTGCTTCGTTCTCCCGCATTTTCAGTCTGTCCGATTTGATCTTCCCTCTGTTGAAGGCACTCCAGCCCATGGAAGACTCACGATTCTTCTCCATGACACTCTCCATTATCATCCAATCCCCATAAACACTTCCTTTCAAACTGTCGCTGTCCGTCTTTCCTTTCTGGATATACCTTTTCTCTTTGTACTGTATACATTCCATCGTCCACACCAATGGCTCGAGCTGATGTCCTTCATCTTCTTGGTCAGCTTCCACCCCCCTATTTGCTGGTTGGGGACTTCAATGCCCACCACACACTTTGGGGATCTCCACATCCTTGTCCACGTGGCTCATTATTGCTAGACGTCTTCCACCAAGCGGATCTAGTTTGCCTCAACACTGGGGTCCCTACATTTTTGTCTGCCTCCACGACAAATTTCTCTCATTTGGACCTTTCGGTCGGTACTGTTCCGCTAGCTCATCGCTTCGAATGGTTCGCCCTTGATGATACACACACGAGTGACCACTTTCCATGTGTCCTTAGACTGCAGCCTCAACTGCCATGTATGCGCCCGCTACGCTGGAAGTTTGCCCAAGCCGATTGGACACTTTTTTCGTCTCTAGCGACATTCGATGACCGTCACTTTCCTAGCGTCGACGATGAGGTAACACATATTACAGACGTTATTCTTACAGCTGCGGAACGTTCAATACCCGCACCTCCCCATTGCCCCAGCGCCTCCCAGTTCCTTGGTGGAACGAGACATGCCGTGACGCAATACGTGAGTTTCGACGTGCTCTTCGCGTTTTCCGCCACCATCCTACTTTGGCCAACTGTATCCGCTATAAGCAGTTCCGTGCGCGATGCCGTCGCGTCATCCGCGATAGCAAGAAGGCAAGCTGGAAATTCTTTACTAGCTCATTTAACAACTTCACTCCCTCCTCGGAAGTTTGGAGTCGAATTCGACGATTCTCAGGCGCGCCTAGTTTCTCCCCGGTCTCTGGGCTCACTGTCGCGCATAATACGTTAGTGGACCCTGTCGCAATTTCTAACTCATTGGGTCAACACTGTGCTGAGATTTCGAGCTCTTCAAATTACCCGCCAGCGTTTCTCCCGAAGAAACGTGCAGCGTAAGTGCAACCTCTTGCTTTCTCCTTTCAAAATCGCGAAAGCTATAATACTGTTTTCTCCATGCGGGAACTCCAACATACACACTCCTCTTCTCGCACTTCCGCCCCAGGACCGGATGGTATCCACATCCAAATGTAGCTGTATTTATCAGCCCATAGTCTGCGTTACCACCTTCGCCTTTATAATCGAATTTGGAAAGACAGTACATTTCCCAGACGATGGCGGGAAGCTATCGACGTTCCTGTTACGAAACCTGGAAAGGACAAACATCTCCCCTCTAGCTATCGCCCCATTTCTCTCACGAGTAGTGTATGTAAGGTTTTGGAGCGTATGGTGAATTGCCTTTTAGCTTGGTGGCTGGAGTCCCACAGTCTTTTAACACCTGCCCAATGCGGTTTCCGAAAGCATCGTTCTGCAGTTGACCATCTTGTTTCTCTCTCCACTTATATCATGAACAATTTTCTCCGAAACACCAAACAGTAGCAATAGTTCTTGATCTGGAGAGAGCATACGATACCTGTTGGAGGATAGGCATGCTCCGCACACTGTTCTCTTGGGGCTTTCGAGGTCGGCTGCCCCTTTTTCTTCGCGAAATTATAGCAGAGCGCACATTTAGAGTGCGGGTGATCACAACTCTCACCCGTACTTTCTCCCAAGAAAACGGGGTACCCCAGGGCTCCGTGCTGAGTGTTGTACTGTTTGCCATTGCCATAAATCCAATTATGGATTGTCTCCGTCCTGATGTCTCGGGCTCCCTCTTTGTGGACGATTTTGCGATCTTCTACAGCTCTCAACGGACCAGCCTTCTTGAACGACGTCTTCAAGGATGTCTCGATCGCCTCCACTCTTGGAGCATCGAAACCGGCTTCCGTTTTTCTCCCCGTAAGACCGTTTGCATTAATTTTTGGCGACGTAAGGAGTTTCTTCCACCCTCCTTACATCTAGGACCTGTCAACCTTCCGTTTTCTAACGTCGCTAAATTCTTGGGTTTTAAGTTTGACAGGAAACATGGGAGGACCAGCACAGTTTTCTATCTTTCGGTTCTCTGTCTGCGATCCCTCAACACCCTCCGTGTCCTGAATGGTACCTCCTGGGGAGCGGACCGAGTGGTCATTCTCCGCCTCTATCGCGCCTTAGTGCGCTCGAAATTGGACTATGGAAGCATAGTCTACTCCTCTGCTCGGCCGTCTATTCTTCGGCGTCTCGACTCTATCCACCACCGTGGATTACGTTTAGTGTCTGGAGCTTTTTACACCAGCCCTGTGGAAAGCCTTTATGCTGAGACTGCTGAACCTCCGCTGTACAGCGTCCCCAGTGCCATATTACGAAAAGACAATATTTATAAAGAAGACAGTCATAATTTGTAAGATTTTTTTTCATGTAGCCGTAAAATAATAATTTCTCTGTCCAAGTTTCAAATGCAAAGAAATAATTTATGACAAAATGATCTAAAGAGGTGGCAAGATACACTCTTTTGTTAATTTTTTAGTCGTCTTCATTTACTTCTTTTGTCTTGAATGTGTCTAGAGGGACATCTTTCGAGTGCTGGCAAATGTAAGCATATTTGTATGAGTTAAGCATATAATACACCGATTTAATATTATTGTGCACTTTTAATTTGTAAGAGGTGATCCCGATTTCATGTCCGCCTTCCTTGAATTAACCTGCATTCAAGTAATTTACAGCTCAACAATCGCAGCGGCCGATGCACCCATCGACGCCATTACGTGGCGATATTAACTTATGAAAAATTAGCGGAAGCGGAAAACTCGCCCGCTATTAGCTTAATATTAATTTTTCTCCACAGCCGCACGAAGTTGCAGAAATACTTAGCTTGAAGATTCTTATTTTCAGTACCATAGCCGAGAGCCAGAGCCAGGACTCCGACTACAATACAATGGTTAATGGAGGTAAGAAAAATACTCTCGCGCGTGTGTGGGCCGCAATTTTAATTAATAACTAAAGATTTTTTGCTTTAAAGTGAACTGACTAGCCGAGGAAATTAATATGGAAAGTTTATTACAATGTTCAACTTAAATATCATTTTTATTAAGGCCCACCACGTAAGTCGGCAACAATCAAACAATAATAATAATAATAATTTTATATATATAATATATATATATATTAAATTATGACGGCCGACGGACGCGAGATTGGCGCCGCAACTTTGGGGCCCGATTAATATGATTCTATTGTACTGAATGTAATTATGTATGTGTCTAATTGTTGTAAAATATTAATGCTTGTATGAATTCTTTTTCATGTACAACAACAAAACCACACCCTGAGGAGATCTGGAGAGGAAAAAGAGTGCAAAAGAAAAAGAATTGCGAGAAAGAAAAATAAGTAAAGTAAGGCCTATTGTGCAAGCATCCTGTGTAGCTCTGTGCGGAATATCGAACCCATGTGCACATGAGATACCTTCGGTGTTTTGTATATTTATATGTTTATTTTTGGAGGGGATAATTAATTTTGTGTGTATCAGTGTTAAAGATTTGTAGTGGCTTAAAGTGAATTTAGTATGGGTAAGATAGGACAACCTAAAGCATCCGTACCAGAAGAACAAAATTCTGTTAATATGGAAAGTGAGGATCATTTGCAATACGTAAAGGAATCCCAAGCCACCGCCTCGGATAACATAATTTCCGGAGCGGGGTGCGAGGATCTGTGGACGGTGAATGACGCTCCACAGCAGAATGGGAATAGAGTAACAACTCCACTGCCTGGGCAGGGGGGCCAATCGAGTGCTAGATTAAGCGGGACACTAGTATGCTCACCGATTGCAGACCCATTTGCAGAATTTCTGCGCAGGTTAGAAGAAAGAGATAGGGAAAAAGAAAGAATGTTAGAACAGAGGGAAAAACAGAGACGAAAAACTGGCTCAGATGCTGCATGAGCAGGAGAAAAAATCAACGCAAAAGCTCATTGAGCAAGAGCAGCGCAGTGAAGCAAAACTAGATAGGATCCAAAGCGAACTTGCCGAGATGCGGGACGCGTGCAAAGAAGTACCCGATCTTGTGCAAAGCTTAGCCGGCGAAATGCAAAAATTACAGATATCGCAGGCTAGGCTTGAAGATGATGTCCAGACTTTAACCAACCGCGTGGATAATGTGGAGATAGATGCACGGAAAAGTGTTGACGCATATTTGGAAGTGCAAGCTCAAAAAGTAGAAATAGAATTAAATGAATGGCTAGAAGTAAAGGATCGCAAGATATCTGCAAAGATTGAAAGCAACGTAAAAACAGCTGTAGAACAAGCGACTGCGGCCGCGAGTGTAAATATTGACGCTAGCGCTGCCGCACTACCTGCCGAATTAACACAGATCAAATCCCGTGTGACAGCGGAGTTGCCAAATTGGCAACAGGAGGTCGCGCGAAGACTGTCTGCGTTGGAAAGCAATGTAAACAGTGGCGGACAGATCATGAATCCGACTCCGCGCACTGATTACTATAATAACGCTGACGGTAGGCAGGGTACGAGTGCGCAACCGCAACCTAATGCGAATTATGAGCACGAACAACATGCGATACCGTGCAGCGCCCATCACGAAGTAATGAATGTCCCAGAATGTAGCAATCAGATGTGCAAAAAAGAGGACAATGTAATAAAACACAGGACATTCCAACCCTTCAATAGCGAAAAACGAAATGTCCACCCTGTTGTATTTATTAAGAGCTTCAGGAATGTGTTTCCCAGGACATGGGCGGAAAGACAAAGAATACAGTTCGTGGTCTCCTTTATTCAAGGTGACGCGGCACTGCGGGCCACCGACGTGTCCGAAAAATGTCTAACGATGCAACAGTTTGAAGGTGCATTCTTGCAAAAATTCTGGTCCGATAGCGTCCAAGAAAGACTACGAAAGGAGTTGTACAGTCCAGAAAGGTACAATCCTAAGATGGGAACGTTACGCAAATATTTCGAAAAGTATATAAACAAAACCAGGTACTGGGACGAGCCAACGTGCGATCGTGACATAATCAGATTAATAAAAATGAAGTTGCCCAGTGAAATTAAAAGATATTTCATCAATGTGCCGGAATACGATATAGAACAATTCATGGAAATAGTGGGTTCTGTTGACTTATTGATCGAAGATGTGAAAACCGAAAACAAGTGGAACCATGCAGGCTGTAATCAACAAAAAGCCGATTACAATAGCAGCCACAGTAATGGTAGTAACTTAGTACCAAATGGTAACGGGAATAGGGAAGAGCACCGGCAACTGAATCGAGGCACAAACAGTGGCAATGGTTATAACGGCAACGGTTATAATCGTCAAAATCGAAAGAGACATCATGATGGACGCATGAGTAATGGATGTAATGGTAACGGCAATCCGCAATGGCGGAACAACCGAAACCAGTGGCGTGGTTGTAATGAACTGACACCACAGTGGCAACAAAACACAGCGCCACAATGGAACGCCAACCCAGGTCCATCACAGAACATGTCAGGAAGTTACAACCGACCACCGCAAAACCAGAGCCATACACAATATCAAAATACACCATCGGGGAGGCAGGGTGGCCAACCCAACAGTAGCAACAACAACAACCAGAACCACAATGTGAGGTTAGTGGAAGTGGCAGACAACTGTCAACCCACTAATGCTCATCCGTTAAACTAAAGACAGCCACAATACGCTCTCTGTTGTTGGCTGCAGGATGGTGTAGTGAGGGCACATTCACGAATGACAGCCATAAACTTTGTATGTTGAGATACAATGAGGGAATAAAAATAGAAAAGGAATTTGTAGACATACCGCAGAAGCGTAACCGAACCGACAAAAGTGTTGCGCAGGCTATATTGCAAGCATATATGTATGGAGCACCAATACACATAATAGTCGATACCGGTGCGTCAACCAATGTCATGAGCGCAAATTTTTACAAGTACTTGAGTCAAAATAATAGGATACCAGTATTGCCAGTGAAGAATTGTCGTGTAACAGGTGCAATAGGTGCACAATCTCGTATCATAAAGCACCAGGTGCAAGTCGAGTTTACGGTAGGAAATGAAGCAATGAAAAGCTCGTTCCTAGTAGTTAAGGGATTAGGTGTTGCTTGCATCTTGGGGATGGAATTTTTACGCCAGAGGGACGCAAAAATCGACCTCTTGTGCGGGGAAGTAAGCCTTATGAATGAGGGTAGACGGGTAATTTTGCCGTTGTTGAGGACACTGGAAGTGCACGGTAAATATTGCCGGAACTTTCAGTCGAGATTCGAAGGAATACAGGTAATGAATTTATATTCTGACTTAAGTACAAGACAAGCATATTATAAAGAATTTATTACTGAAGATAAAGAGGAAAAAAGGAAACTGATAGCCATGAAAGTTAGGGAGTCAGAACATTTGACTGCAGCACAACAAAACGAATTGACTCAGCTACTTACAGATTATGAGAACGTGTTTTCGGAAAAACCCGGTGTTATCGAGGGCTACACCTATAACATCGAAGTGGTACCTCACGATACTTTCTGTCACGCAAACTACACCATCCCGTGGTCAAAGGAGGAGGCAGTTACGAAGGAAACAAGAAAAATACTTACAAAGACTTAAAGAAGTTTGCTCAGTAGAGCAACGTTTACATTTGTGTGTAGTAGGTTAAGTTTATAGTGTATTTTTTCTGTGTGTAAATGTTCCGATTTTAGTGTAATATTTAAAGACAATGAGGCATACAAGATTAGTGCGATTCAATTTTGTAGATGTTAAGGAATAATAGTATTTTTAAGCAACTGCATTTTGAAGAAAAAAATGAACATAGGTTTAAGAATATGTTAAAAATTTCATGTTGAAAAATGCTTTTAAAAAATATTTTTAAAAAATTCAATAGCATGTAATGATGAAATAATTTTTCATTAGTTTGTCATGAAAATTTTTGAACTGTAGTAGTAATGCAACTTATGAAATTCAATATTATAGTGTATATGTCGTTTCATGTATTTATGTCTATACCGATCTTGAAATATGCTCAATCATAATTTACTTAACAATATCAGTGCAGGGTGTACATCACCCAAGGTACCTCATGTGTTGTGGACAAGGTACAAAGCAAATCAGTATACGCGATTACCGCTAAGCACTGTTAAAATATATTGCCATCTGCTAAGGCAGAGATTTGCAAGAATTTGTAGTGTAAACAAAAGTCACAAATCTAACATTAATCTAGGAACTTGCACGCTAGGCCTAGATTATAAAATGTCTACAATAATGCGAGAGGCAAAGTTTTGTAAAGTCGAGCCTGGCTCTGGAGGGCAAGTACGCAATGAGTGGGCAGACATGACATGGGGACTTACCTCAGATGAGATGAAAATACAATTGTATAGTCAAAAAATCTGAAGGCAAGTACGACTCTAAGTGGAAAATGAAAAGAGATAATTAGTTCGAGAGACTGGTAAAATCCAGCACGAGCCAAAATCCAGTTCAGACTGAATGAAGTACATTAGTGTTTGTGAACTAATCGAAACAGTTACTTTAAGAAGTGTGAAAAACTGTGAAGGTGAAACTGTGATATGGACAGTGAAGTGCTAGTATTGAACGTTCAACAGCGGTAAGGACGCCAAACGCCAATATTACGCACGAAAAACTGTGAATTTGCTCATAAATGTAAACTGTTAACGTGAAGTGAGCCCACAGTCAATATTTTTGGGACAGACTGTAATTTCAGTGAGTACAACAATGCGAGATTGGAATGCGATGCGTTGACTGTTGCAAGACAGCGACCGCAGAAACGGCGAATGTTTGTGCTAAGCTCGTATTCGGACACTAACCAGTGCCTGCGAGTGCGGCGAAAACATAAATAATTTTATCAAGACAAAAACTGACGTGTAATGGAAACAGTGGCGCATCAAAACTTCATTCACGGGAGAAGATCCATGTCATGTATTCTGCAAGACAGTGCTAGCTTGACACTCGGAAACTGGCGAAAACTTAACAACAACTGCCGCACTAATAAATTCTTCTTTCCCACTAGCGTAACCATCTGCAGCGGGAAACAAATATTACGTTGGTTTTGTGTATGTTACATGTACCACGTCGGAGATGAGTAGCAGAGCTGACTCCTGCCAACAAGAGCGGGGAGCGAATACCATCCCACTCCGACACGCCCGGGCCAGACAAAAGCGCATCGCCAACGGTGCAGCCGATCAGCTGATTCTGACGTTCCGCGACGGCGAGACACACGCTGGCGTCGGGCGGGCGTTGACCTCTCCGCAGCCGCCGCGAGCGCCGAGCACCGAACACACCAACCGACGCCGTCGGGAGCCAAACGTCGCTGCGTAGATCATCGACACCGCAACCAAGTGATATAATGACCTCATTTTTTGCAAAGTGCAACAAAAATATTTGTATGCACATCCTGTACTCCAATGACATTCCAGAAACAATTAAGTGAAGGTGACCAAAGCAGTTAGTCTGTCGCTCCGCCGAGGTTTTCCCCAGGTTTCCCTACGGCCGCGCCAAATGGGGAGCGAACAGTTGACACCCCTGGGACTTCAAATATTCCGGACTAACTCGCGGTTGTATACCTTGAACTTCATCTGTATTACACCTTGTGTGCAACACACCTCAGTAATTACTACTTTGTAAATATACGATGAGACATATGTAAACTGTGAAAGAAAAATCTGCGTGTCGACACTGTGGACATGAAAGAGGAAATATTTATGTCAAAAAACACGAACATTTTTTATGACATAAACATTTCTGGGGGCAATATAGCGTCCCCAGTGCCATATTACGAAAAGACAATATTTATAAAGAAGACATTCATAATTTGTAAGAGATTTTTTTTTCATGTAGCCGTAAAATAATAATATCTCTGTCCAAGTTTCAAATGCAAAGAAATAATTTATGACAAAATGATCTAAAGAGGTGACAAGATACACTCTTTTGTTAATTTTTTAGTCGTCTTCATTTACTTCTTCTTTTGTCTTGAATGTGTCTAGAGGGACATCTTTCGAGTGCTGGCAAATGTAAGCATATTTGTATGAGTTAAGCATATAATACACTGATTTAATATTATTGTGCACTTTTAATTTGTAAGAGGTGATCCCGATTTCACGTCCGACTTCCTTGAATTAACCTGCATTCAAGTAATTTACAGCTCAACAATCGCAGCGGCCGATGCACCCAACAACGCCATTACGTGGCGATATTAACTTATGAAAAATTAGCGGAAGCGGAAAACTCGCCCGCTATTAGCATAATATTAATTTTTCTCCGCAGCCGCACGAAGTTGCAGAAATACTTAGCTTTAAGATTCTTATTTTCAGCACCATAGCCGAGAGCCAGAGCCAGGACTCCGACTACAATACAATGGTTAATGGAGGTAAGAAAAATACTCTCGCGCGTGTGTGGGCCGCAATTTTAATTAATAACTAAAGATTTCTTGCTTTAAAGTGAACTGACTAGCCGAGGAAATTAATATGGAAAGTTTATTACATTGTTCAACTTAAATATCATTTTTATTAAGGCCCTCCACGTAAGTCGGCAACAATCAAACAATAATAATAAAAATAATATATATATATTAATTTACGACGGCCTACGGACGCGAGAGCTGTCCAATTGGCGAGCAGTCCTTCTGAGTCGTTATACTAGGCATCTGTCTTCCATGCCTGCTAATCCAGCCCATGAGATTTTTTTCGACGCCTCCTTTGATGTAGGGTATGCAGGCCGCCCTTCCTCCCTACTATCACCGGGAGTCCGCTTCCATCAACTGCTCCATTCTCTTTCCTTCTGCTTTCCTAAAACCTTCTTGACAACTTGGGGTACAGCACCGCCTCGGCTCCGTCCCCGGATCTGCCTGCTCCGTGACCTTTGTCAATTTCCCAAGGATGGTACCCCTTCACTTGTTTATCGTCGGGCATTTGCTGCGCTATGTGCACAAATGAAGGAAGACACATTAATTTACACTGATGGCTCGAAAACATCGTTGGGTGTAGGGAGTGCCTATATTGTTGGCGACACCCCAAATCGATTGCGGCTTGCCGACCAGTGTTCGGTTTATACTGCGGAGCTTTACGCTGTTCTCCAGGCTGTCCACTACATCCGCCGCCATCAGCGGATACAGTATGATATCTGTTCAGATTCTCTCGGCTCTCTCCTCAGTCTCCAAGCTCTTTACCCTGTCCACCCTCTGGTCCGCCGGATTCACGACTGTCTGCGCTTGCTCCACCTGGGGGGGCGTCTCGGTGGCTTCCTCTAAACTCTTAGGACAAGTTGGTATCTCTGGAAATGAGGCGGCCGATATAGCGGCCGAGGCTGCAGTCTCTCTTCATCGGCCAGCTATCCAATCGATTCCCTTCGCCGATCTACGGAGCGTTTTATATCGTCGTGTTGTTCTTTTATGGCACGCACATTGGTCGACACTTCCCCATAATAAATTCCGGGACGTGAAAGCTCTTCCCTGTGCTTGGACCTCTTCCTCCCGAACGCGTTGTCGGGAGGAGGTAATTTTAACTGGACTCCGGATAGGGCACTGTCTTTTTAGCCATCGACATCTTTTAAGCGGCGATCCTCCCCCACTCTGTCCCCACTGCTCTCAGCTGTGAACGGTAAGACACCTTTTAATTGAGTGCTCCTATTTTACTCCGTTACGCGCCCGTCTACAGCTGTCGCCTGATACATCGTCCATTTCAGCAGATGACACGCGCTCGGCCGATCGCGTTCTCTAGTTTATTAGTGCCAGTGAAATGACGTCAGTCATTTGAAACTTTTTTTTTTTTGGGGACAACCAACCCCTTTCTGTAGTGGATTTTTAAGCCTTCCTTCTGCTTTTAGTTTCTCAAATTTTTTGAGTTTCGTTCCCATTACTGCTGGTTTCCATTTTCGTTTTTTACTGTTTCCTAAGTCACGGACCGGGCGCTAATGACCATAGCAGTTTTGCGCCCTAAAACCAAAACAAAAAAAAAAACGTTCATTGCCCTTTGTCGTAAAACTGTTGCAGTTCCTACATATTTATGACGGAATTATTTCGTAGCAAATTTTGTTGCGTAATGAACAACATGTAAATTCAGTATCTAGGTAAAATGCTTTACTTCCTGTTTGCAAACCTGTGTATTTGCCATTCATAGATACAGTATAATTGTATTATTGACCACTGCATTTATCTAGCTGTGTTTTCATGTTTTCTAAATCATTTTATTATTTACTTTTCAAAATTCTCAGTATCATAGCCACTTACACCACTGCTTTCCTCATTTCAATCTCATTTCCATTTGAGTTAGTAAAATTTAAGTGCAAATATTTTATAACACAAAGTTGGTCCATTCTAGAAGTAGTAGGGCAAGGAGAGAGAGAGATAACCTTGAGCCCAACCTAGAGGTCATTCTAAGAAATATCTCGCAGTTGAGCTTCTCATATTTTGCTGATGTCAACATCCGTATTTCCTTATCTCCGGTCATTCGAGGAAGCATCTCACGCTGCTCGTCCCCCGGTCAAGGAGAAGAGGGCCTGTGCACACCTACTGCCACTGTGGAAATTATGCATGAAGCACCCCCCTCCCCCCCCCCCCCCCCACACACACACACGTTGAGCACTCCCTGCATTCGTGGGAGCGAGATTTGACTGCTGTTCACATGCATTACTAACTTCCAAAAACTCGTTTAAGGACTATGCCTGTCCTCACGTTGGTAGCTAAGTTTCATTCGCTGTAGAGTACTGGAACGAGTAAATTGCATACTTCTTAATTCACAAATGAAAACCGACATTTGCTCGAAAATATAAGTAATGAATTAGGAATTCTTATTCACTGAAAATGAGATTTTTATCTCAAATACTATCCCACAAGGTCTGAAAACATAAATAAGAGCAAGTCCATTTTCACATCTTATTTGCTCCTGTTACTTACCAGATGGCTGCATGAAAAATCGATATTTCTCTGTAAATCATTAAAAATCAGCATTTGCTTCGAAAATATAAATAAAAAATTAAAAATTTGTAATTGTTGAAAGTGATCTGTAGCTTAAATGCGACTCCACAAACCCAGAAAACGCGAAATAATTGCAAATCCCTATTCATCCAATCACCAGCAGAGTACTGCACTGTAAAGTCGAGTCCATAGTTAGATCTTTGTACCACGACAATAGATGGCTCCAGTGTCAATTAAAAAACAGCAGCAGCACGAAAAATTCAAAAATTTACATTTCTATTAGAGGTTAAAACGCTGTCTGATGTTGCAGTGTTGCAACACTGCAGTGTAAAAGAAAGTGAGAGTTAATTTCCACATATATACAGTCGTTAAATTAGTGACCAAAGTCTGAAGTATGCACCCTAAGGCAAAGATCAACAGTCCTCATTTTAGAAATTAAACCTGAAAACTCGATGTCGTAAAACTACCCTATCCACGCCTATAGCTGCAAAAAAATATATGTGACGTTGGCATTCAACTAGAGACACTGGATCTAATTATTCACAACACACCCCCAAAGTATGTATTTCAAAGTGTTTAAATAGTCTGAAGCACCAATTTAGGAGGGACATCGATGATGCGTCGTGTTGTTCACTATAAAAATATAAACGAAGCTTTCCAGTGGCAATTATTACTATTACAAATAGCACAGCACGTAAATAACTGCAGCTTGCAGTCAGAAGCCCCTGTAAAAGCTTTATAGACTGTATTTGACCGATATTAACCCTCTCAATACCAAAGGGTTGGGGGGATACGTTACTTTATGCCTTCCTTTTGGAAATATTGAAATCTAGTCAGGTGTTTTATTTCTTAAAATTTTGTAAAAAAATATTTATCGTCTTTAATGAAGTCTTCCCCCAGATTCTATGATTCTTCCACATTTCTCGTTTAAGTTTAATCGGAAAATTTAAGTTTAAGTGAGATGTTCATAGTCTTCCGCTCTTGATAGTAATGCGACTTCCCACGACAGTCGTCTTACTCCACAAATAATAGCATGGTGTGACCTTAGAACGCGGGGAAAGTATGTCTCTGGGTTGACAACAACAATGGTCTCAACAATGATTCATTTCCGTTTGGGTCTTTATTGTTTCCTGTTCAAGTGCACTTAGTTCAGTGTTAGATACAACTGTGATTGAAAATGTAGCGACAGTCACTTAGTGACAGAGTAATACCATAGATCCTGGAAGAATCTACAGATTCTCAAGTTGAATTTGATGAAACTGACGACTAGTTAGTGAACCTGAAGAAGTAGGTGTTGTGCGCGAGGATATGGACAGTGAGAGAGAACCTAAGACTGGGCACCTGAAACTGGTGACGAGGCAGCTTGCGAGTTAGTGACGAGTACATTACAAGCACTGGAAAAATGTATAGCACCAAACCTCCTCACATCAGAAGACTAGTGGCACAAAACATAGTCAGAATGAGAAGGCATAAAGGCGAAGGTAAAGTAGGAACAACACGAGAATCATTCGAAAAGTTTTTATCTCTAGAAATTGTCAACATCATAATAAACCGTACCAATGAAGAGGCACTGAGGCAGAAAATACCCAAGACAGACAGTATGGAATTCATGGCGTATATAGGACTTCTTTTTATTATGGGGAAGGAGAATGACAGTAAGTCATCTGTTACGGATTTATGGTCCTACACTTCAGGAAGGTTTGTTTATACTGTTACCATGAGCCGAATCACTTTCCAGCAGCTTACTAAAATAGTAAGATCTGATAGTAGAGAGTCGAGAAGCGATCGCAGGAAACCTGATAACTTTGCTGCAATACGAGTAATTTTTCATAAAATAAATTAATGACTGCGAAAATATTATTTTGTTGGGATGCACATTGTTATTGATGAAATTTTTTCATTGTTCCACGGAAAGCGTCCCTTCAAGATCTTCATGAAGGGAAAACCTGGTAAATACGGTATACGTATACGCATGCTCACAGACGCTAAAACCAGATATGTTCTCAGCATGGAGCCTTATGCTGGGAAAAGAAATGATGGTGCAAAACAACAAAATTCCGCTACAGCTGTGGTCAAACGCCTGGCGGTTCCTCTACATAAATCAGGGTGACATGTCACCACAGACAGATATTACAATTCAATTGATGTGGCCGAAGATCTATGGAGGAATCACAAGCAAACTATCTTGGGAACATTACAAGCTAATAAGAAGCATATGCCTCAAGAACTGAAAGATATCTCATGACGAGAATTACATTCTAGTGAATTTGCTTTCAGTGATACTAGTACTGGAAATATTCCCCTTGAAAAATCTTAAAGAAATTTACTGTTTCTATCATCTCAACGTTATGACGCCGCAGTTGGTTCACCTACTGACACTAAGAAGAAAACAGTTACAAATTTACATTACGGATTCCTCCAAATTGCTTAACATCTAAGGATTATTATGGAGGAGTACGAGACCAGCTGACGAATCCTTTAGTTAATGGTTATTAATAGTGAAGCCTCAGTATTACGTGATAGATAGATCAGCACCATCATGCCTTTCACTGTAGCATGGACAGAAAATCCTGTATTTAAAAAATAGGAAAAAGATGTTTAATTAGCAAAACTCAGTCTGACAAGTAATATGAACAGGCAAACTGCTGCGCACTGATTTATTTCAGCTCATCATTTTTGCAGTGCAGTCAGAGCAAAGTCGAGTTACCCGTTGCCAAATAAGGAATAACTGTAGGGCCTAAACGAACATTTTGAGAGAAATTAAGATAAGTTTTGATTTACAGAGTTTCACATAAATTCAGAAGCTGCATTTTTCTGATAGGGGCACATTTACATTACGTAACGGTTAACCATTGTGTAAGACAGATTGTTCATGATAAAGCCACCCTGAGTATTCCTGTGAACCATTATTCACATACATTCTAATTTACAGACGGTCAGGTGTATTGTAGATTAATCGGAATCTCATACATAAGAAAAGTAATTTGCAAGGATCTATTTGCGTTCAGAACTATGGAAGCAATAGACGATTCTATATCAGAGATGGTAACCAGAATTTTAGAACCTTTCTTTCAGATAGTTAGCGAGATATTACTCACACACACATACAGAGCAGTTGGCCAATTACGAAACAAAAGCATTTAAAACACCAACTGTAGAGAGTAGACGGGAGCAGAGAGGGAAAAGGGCCTTGTAATACACCGAAGTGGGATGTAAAATACGCGAATCTATGCTGTTTACAATTAGACACAACGTGATGTGGAATAGAAAGAACGCAACATACCAGGCTTCGTTTACTAAAAGTGTTCAATGATTATCATCCGACGAAGCATATAGCTTTGAACATAAGTTGATAAAATATTGAGAACGATGTGGTTCCTTTTATTCCATGTAAGATATTACGGAGGTGATTACAGAGAAGTACATTTGAATAGCTATGAAGTGACGACCTCTTGTGTGTACTAAAAAGTATGCAACGCTCTGAGCAGTAGGGTTCCCGTTAAGCCACACTTTATTATTAGGACTATCCCGGCAGCCTCTGAAAATTGGTGACTGTGTTTCACTTCACTCTGAAATGAGAGGCCCACTAAAAGGCTGAGACAGCTAATGGACGACACCGAGTTTCCAAGTACCTGATATACCTGAGTGGGAACCTTAAAGGCCTTCCCAGTAGAAACTAACGGACCTTCTGTTGAGCTGGTGCCATCTTGGCGACTCTGCAATGCACAGAACAGGAACCAGAACCCATTCACGAAAAGCTGGCGTGTGAGTATGTAGGGAACTTGATGCAGACAGTGACTGGTTCATCGAGTTGTGTGAGACTGCCGTGGTAACATCTTATCTCGATACTGGTCGACGTGGAGTGAATCTCTGGAGTGGGATCGAAGTGGTTGGCAGCCTGTAACGTCGAATGACAGGGTGGAGCTACCTAATTTCTGCCCTTTATTGTGCTAGAGTGGAAACTGAGCCCACCATTAACATGGTGACACTATGGGAAATTCATCGCCATCAAAAACAGGATTGGGGGGGGGGGGGAAGAAGAGGAAAACTCTTGAGCACGGTCCTTCGAGGGTTGGAACTGGTTGATTTGAGGGCACTCTAAGTGAAGACGTGACAGTGTTTCGGAGTGGGCACTTTGACTTGGCATTCATGCGACATTTCAACCTGTCTCGTATTCAGTTTCCAGACTGATTGAGCCTTGCATTCATCCAAAGATTTACTGTCATTTTGTGACATCCACAGCTTCCGTTCATTGTCGGACGGTTCTTCTCTCAGTCCACAGACCCACAACTGCAAAAATAAAGCTTGGGTGTCACCCTTGCAGGTAAATTACTGCAGATAAAATTCATCACATGTACTCTGGTAGACAGCAAACAATCGATTTGGATGGGACAGCAGCTCTGTGCCAATGTCGAGTGACCGATTCTCCTGCAGAACGATTAATGTGTAAACATGGCACATGACGCGTATTGAACTGTTCTCAGTGTCGCTTGTAAAGCCGCGGCCGGCTACAGAGAAATGCGAAGATAAAAGCCACCGGCCATCTGTCAACAGCCACGCGGCACCACGCAACCTCAACTGCAAACTGACAAGTCATGCGGGCCCACCTTCGCCTTCTTCCACCACTGATTTCAGCATGGCAGATAAAATGGTCAACTCCTTGCTGCAAGTCTAATTGCTGAACAGTGTCTTTTTCATACTAGGCCTGAGAATTCGGATTATTTGTGCAATCCAAGCACGGAATAAACAATTACTGTTACACGACTTTAATATTTGAAAGTCTTATATACTAGATAAATGCGACAACAGTGGATTACTTCATTGCATTTCTTCCCATATTCATTCTTTCAAGAAGGACAGTGAACCAAGGTGCCCATGGAGAGCTTCTGTGAAGGTTGGAGCGCGGGACGGAGTGAAGGGAGGCAGAGCGACTGCGGAAGTAAGAAGACGGGTTCTGTGTGAGTAAGTCAGCCAGTAGGAGTCTTGCTACCGAAGTGAAGGTTTCAGGTTGGAGTCAAAAAATCAGAGCACTGTATCAGACAGACAGCAAGTTTTAGATGGGCGCACAGTCTGCTCCATAGTGGCAGATTCGTCTGTGAAATTGTGTTAGCAATGGTTTATTTAATTAACTTCCTATGTCTATAACGAAGCCTGGATACTTATAATGAGCTTTTTAAGTTTCAGTTCACTCCATTTCCTTTCCTGCAATTTACGTATACTTGTTTGAACTGTCTATTTACCAGGTTAGAAAATTCTGTATGACTGAAAAGTATATTTACGTAACCACAAAATTAAGAAACACCAGTCCTGCTCGGAGACGTTGAAACGTAGCAACATAATGCATTTGAAACTCACCCCACACCGTATGTTGCTCTTCCTGGCAACCAGATCCTTCCTCAGTCCTTCAAGCAGAGCCTTGACAGCATGCTTGCTGGCGTAGTACATGGAGTACAATGGATCGAATGGCATGATGTGGCCAGCTATACTGAAAACAAGAAAAAGAAACAAATTTGTATTGCCTGTACTATGTGGATAAAGATTATATACTGTGTAACTTGGCAAGATTTAACCACCAAACATGAATAATTTTGACAATTCGTATTTCATTTACTTAGTAGGGGATCGCATATTTTAGGGGGGCGGGAGCTATCGAATTATTAATCGTTCCTTGGTTGGTGCTGGGTAGCCTTATACTGACATTTCTGTAGAGATGCAAGCTGAAAGTGTAATTTTCTGACAGAAAGGCGAAAGTGGGACTTCACGGTCCCTGTGATCGACATGGAACAAGGGCTGCTGGGAAGCCAGTTTCATGGATCTGAATGGAGAATGCTGGTACTTTTACAGCCAAGACAATCGCCTCGTCGTGAGGCCGGTGGAAAAGGGCTTCTCGTGATTGACCTGTGGTCGCTAAGGAGGCTTAGGCAAGATGATGCTGAAAGCATGAGATTGTAGACATAGAATCTTGCAGGTACCGTTAGCAGCCGTTTTTAGCATAAGGAATGTAAGTGGGATGCCTGCCGCAAATGCGTGTTAACGGCCGAAAGACGTTCTTATGCGAAGTGCCAAGCCGCATTCCTGCCAAAAGACACAGAAAAGTATTTGGTTAGTTCAATTGCCGATGAAGGAAGGGTCATAATTTGTTCTACAAGTTTCTGTTGACCTGAATATGAGCTGAAAGAGGTTGACTGATAGCTTCATGACGTGTAGAGTGGAAGTTACTCCATTGTTAACGGGGGCTGTGATTGGCTGTAAGGAAAATTCACACTAATGACGCGAGGTTTGCTCTCAACTGGACGCTTCACGGCGGGGAGCCGCTCTTGGTGGTGTCGGTAGGATATATGTGGCTAGACAGCGATTTTCAGAGCTCTCTGGTGAGTGTCGGTGAGTGATAAGGTTAGGTGGATAGAGTTTTGAGACATTGCTGGCGAGGTGTCGGAGAACTGTCTCAGCATTAGATTCGAATGTGCTGATGTTGCCACTAGGAACGGCATTATTCGTCTCTATGTGAGCATAGATACGAACCTGTGCTTCTTCGTGGAGACAAAGGCATTACAAAGTGCCTCTTTAAGAGCGCACACTTAAGGAAAGTCTCTACTCCTGTCTAATAAGTAAGTAGAATTCTTAATTCGTGTCCGGCATTACACGGAAGTGGACTCGACTCCAGGAGCTTACAGACGCCGTAAGACGTCTTCTGTGTAGTCAGAATTTTCAGCTACGCAAAGCACTTCGTCACTACGACCACTGGCAGCAGTTTACAGATAATCGCTGCAGAATTGTTCTTCACAGAATTGAATTCGGCGATATACGCACCACGGCTCGGCAGATAGGCACTCTTTCAGAATACGTGCGTTCCATTTCTTTGATCTCAGTGCCTTTCACTGCCAATGCCAGTAAGGGTAGAGGCTTTCTTAACTTAGATGTTAAACAGTGTCAACCACTTAAGTGTTTCTGTCGAATAAAATCTCAAATTAAGATTAATGAGTAGCAGCTAACGTCCTATACCAATGAATGATCATTTTGCATTGTTTCTTCGAGAGTTGTTTTTATAATAAAAGTATTATCAGTACCCGGCTGATCTACTCTTGCTAGAATTAGACTCCAAACACCGATCTTGATCAAGTTGGAGTGGAGTTTTGTCACAACTTGGGGACTAACCCAGACGTTACTCCCAGTTGGAGACTGTCAGTGGTAAGGCTAGTTTAATTCACTTATTAAGCGTGATCATGCCATTGTCATCACATCATTTACTGCCATACACATAATCACACGCAATTAGAAGGGGTAGTATTGGCACTGAAGTGACAGCACCCTTATGAACACGTCTGTATTTCTCATTGTTTTCTATCCTTAAAATACATAAACTTCAGTGTGATACTGGAGAAGTTGCAGATTCCTCCCTACCAACCATGGGAGCGAAACAGAGGGTTAGGTGTGAGGAGTGTGTTTGATAGATTCGACAGGTGCAGGAACTGATACACCAGAGGTGCTGTACATTGAGTTCCTCTGTGGAGGTTTTGGTTGATGAGTGTTACGAATGTTAGTTTCAACACTTCACCATGTTGTTGGTCGCAACAGTGAGCAAGTCATAGTATTTATCACTACTCGGCAATGGTTTTGGCACACGATGATTAGCACACAGATATATGAAAATGCATGGTGCTCTACAGAGAGTAGGTTATGAAGATCTGTAGGTTACAATAATTGTATGCCTTCGTTTCTATAGTTCAAGTGAACACAAAAAAAGCACAATGCACTTCGTCAGGTCTACGCGAAGAAGTTTTAATGTCCCGTCGACATCGGGGTTACTAGGGACAAACATTTGTCCTTTGTAAAATGATCACGTTAAGAAATCAATGGTGGCCTTGAAAGAATTATTCTGGCTTATGCCTTAAAATGAACAAAGAAACCACAGGAAATTTTCATGGGAATCGCTGGACGGGGGTCTAAAATCCACACCTCCACCTTTTTTATCCACCATACCGTCTCGCGCAATTCTAATTTTCCTGTTTCCTTAGATGCATAAGAACTCTACATGGTAGCAGAATGCTACATTACTTTCACGGACGTTGTCATTTCATTTAAGGGGAAGCGAAAATAGATCCGTTGTAACGACACCTTCATTCGAGAAAACCGTGTATAATGCAAATATTTTTTTCTGACAATCAAACGTATTATCTACTCTGGTGTCCAAAATCCAAGCAACAAACAGAAATCAGGCAAGGTTAATTTTGCAACAAAACAATATAAACAGATGGCAGTAAAGTAGAAAAAATGTAGAAAATACAGAACGTAAACAACTGCACCATTTATAACGTTAGACAAAGATTTTCTTCGTTTTTTTTTTTTTTTCAGCTTAACGCATCTTCACACACATTCCGACAACTGGTTAATATGGCTGTCCCGCTTCCATTCTCTTCACTGCAGAGAGTCTGATAGGCGACTCCTCTGTGCCACACGGCACCGTCTGCGACAGTGTACACCACGACCGCGGTTGTCGGACTACTCGACAAATACTGCCTCGTTTGATGGGTGCTCTGACGTCATCGTTGGCGTTATCGGAATGTCATCGTTCATGCATATCACGATTGTATGGACATCTGTTGACATTTGCTATGATTATATCGTGAATTATACAGACAACGGGGGAATAGTGATTTAATTTTGGACACCAGTGCAGACTGTGGAGATAAGAGTCAACTTTCATGTTCGTTAATAAACACGCAAAAATACAAGAACTTCTAGACATTCTCGAAACATGAGACGTTGATTGGAAATTGAGCAATGAAAACGCCTAAGAACAACAAAACATAATCGTAATGGATATTTTGCAAATTGCGCAGTTGTTAAATTTTGCATCAAGTGCAGATAAAACTAAAGTTCAGACGAGGTCGGCTGTCATAGGACATTACCGACTGTCAATCATTCAGACACACACACACACACACACACACACACATATATATATATATATATATATATATATATATATATATATATATATACTCCTGGAAATGGAAAAAAGAACACATTGACACCGGTGTGTCAGACCCACCATACTTGCTCCGGACACTGCGAGAGGGCTGTACACGCAATGATCACACGCACGGCACAGCGGACACACCAGGAACCGCGGTGTTGGCCGTCGAATGGCGCTAGCTGCGCAGCCTTTGTGCACCGCCGCCGTCAGTGTCAGCCAGTTTGCCGTGGCATACGGAGCTCCATCGCAGTCTTTAACACTGGTAGCATGCCGCGACAGCGTGGACGTGAACCGTATGTGCAGTTGACGGACTTTGAGCGAGGGCGTATAGTGGGCATGCGGGAGGCCGGGTGGACGTACCGCCGAATTGCTCAACACGTGGGGCGTGAGGTCTCCACAGTACATCGATGTTGTCGCCAGTGGTCGGCGGAAGGTGCACGTGCCCGTCGACCTAGGACCGGACCGCAGCGACGCACGGATGCACGCCAAGACCGTAGGATCCTACGCAGTGCCGTAGGGGACCGCACCGCCACTTCCCAGCAAATTAGGGACACTGTTGCTCCTGGGGTATCGGCGAGGACCATTCGCAACCGTCTCCATGAAGCTGGGCTACGGTCCCGCACACCGTTAGGCCGTCTTCCGCTCACGCCCCAACATCGTGCAGCCCGCCTCCAGTGGTGTCGCGACAGGCGTGAATGGAGAGACGAATGGAGACGTGTCGTCTTCAGCGATGAGAGTCGCTTCTGCCTTGGTGCCAATGATGGTCGTATGCGTGTTTGGCGCCGTGCAGGTGAGCGCCACAATCAGGACTGCATACGACCGAGGCACACAGGGCCAACACCCGGAATCATGGTGTGGGGAGCGATCTCCTACACTGGCCGTACACCACTGGTGATCGTCGAGGGGACACTGAATAGTGCACGGTACATCCAAACCGTCATCGAACCCATCGTTCTACCATTCTTAGACCGGCAAGGGAACTTGCTGTTCCAACAGGACAATGCACGTCCGCATGTATCCCGTGCCACCCAACGTGCTCTAGAAGGTGTAAGTCAACTACCCTGGCCAGCAAGATCTCCGGATCTGTCCCCCATTGAGCATGTGTGGGACTGGATGAAGCGTCGTCTCACGCGGTCTGCACGTCCAGCACGAACGCTGGTCCAACTGAGGCGCCAGGTGGAAATGGCATGGCAAGCCGTTCCACAGGACTACATCCAGCATCTCTACGATCGTCTCCATGGGAGAATAGCAGCCTGCATTGCTGCGAAAGGTGGATATACACTGTACTAGTGCCGACATTGTGCATGCTCTGTTGCCTGTGTCTATGTGCCTGTGGTTCTGTCAGTGTGATCATGTGATGTATCTGACCCCAGGAATGTGTCAATAAAGTTTCCCCTTCCTGGGACAATGAATTCACGGTGTTCTTATTTCAATTTCCAGGAGTATATATATATAGGGCCGCCGCTCGAGCCACCATCACCATCGTCACATCAGCACTACCACCAACAGTAACAGCACCAGATTAACAATAATGATTAACAGTGGTGTCAACAGTTAAGTGAAAACGAACTCTATAAACTCTAAAAGTAAAACACCAACTGCAAATCTTCTTAACATAGGTAAACACTACACAGTTTGTAAAAAGGTGAGGTAATGTTTGTTCTTTTGGCAGCTATAAATACGTACCAATACTTCGAGAACCAGGTATTCGGAAAACGGAAACCGTTTTATTATTCTTAAACGAAAATACACAGTGATTTGATCACCTGTAATTCTAATGTCCGAATTGTAAACAAAGTAGCTAGTCTTGTAATAATGAAAGCTAAACGCTGTGTATAGCTAAGCCTAACAGGAAAAGTATCAGCCACCTGTACATAACCCTGTATGAGTTCGAAAGCATAGGGGAACTTGATTATCGGCTTGATGTCTGCCGAATCACTAAAGGGGCACATATCGAACATTTGTGAATGCCTAAAAATTTTTTTTGAGTGTTTGTATGTGTGTGCAAAGCATTGTGAAAATATCTCAAATAATAAAGTTATTGTAGAGCTGTGAAATCGCTTCAATCATTTGTAATAACCCTGTATTTTAAGCTGTGTGGCAATACGAGGTGGTATACTAAATGCAGTAAGAAATCAAGGAAAAAAGTTTGCTCGGTAAACAACTCACCTTAATTCTCGACGTTGTCTCCTATGAGGGACACATACTTGGTCCAGTTTTTTCGTCCCATCAATAGAAAGAGGTTTTGTCAGACTCTGCGAAAATACTTGTTGACTGCGGCTGTCACTTTTTCATTTGTTGAAAATTCCTTAAAAGCAAGCAAAAATTTCAATTTAGGGAAGAGGAAAAAGTAACTTGGAGCTGAGATTGGTGAACAACGCGAATGAGGAAGCAGTTCAAAGCCCAGTTCACACCATTATCGCTAATGCGTGGTATGGAACATTATGCTGGTGAAAGAGCACTTCTTTGTGTGCTAGTCTATGCTTTTCTTAAGCCAACTCAAGTCTCAAACGATCCAGGAATGAAGCATAATAGGGTTCAGGTTCGGTTGTACGTTTTCCAAAGTAATGTTTGAGGATTATTCCTTGAGAATCACAATAGACAGTTGGGCACTGGAGAATTCTGAACCGATCTCACTTTACATTGCAACATGTATTTGCTGCATGATGAAGAGGAGTACTGTAATCCAAGAACTGTCAGGAAGCTTATTACTTCCTCCCTAAGGTATCTCATGAAATGTTCTTCATGTCAGAGCTATCGCAGGTGTCAGTGCAGAATTCAAGCTTAGGGTGGTTTTCAGGTACCAGAGACAATGAATCTCACGCGGTACCTGATGTCGACGTTTTTTGGAAGCTAAATGCTGAATGGCTCTATGTTTAGGAATACCTCTATATAGTGTCACAAGACGAAAATACATCGCTATAGACGCTTTGAGGTCTACCTGCATATGTGGATGACGAAGCCGTCGTCGACTCCTCTGTCCAGCATGCTCTGGACGGCCTCCCTCGTGCAGACGGACAGCCCCAGGACGTTGACGTCCAGTGTGTGCCGCCACTCGGCTGTCTGACCAGCTGGGAACACAGCATGCCGCCATCATCAGTCAGCAATAAAGCGAAGGACGAGGACTGCAGTGAAATCGTGTGTACTGACACATCATTCGAATTGCTTACGCTATTAAAGTTACTGACCCTGTATACAATGAAGCTACTCAGAACAGTGTAGTGACAGAGCATCGTCGTTTCAGCTTATTCTGTAATCCTCGTCGCAAGAAGTCGAGTGCACAATGTTGTATCTACGTCTTCACAGCCACTTTATGTCACCAGTATTATCAATTGGAGACTGTGAAGACTGTGTTCCACAGGGTCCAACCTGTAAAAGTCGGAGGGTGTCACTTCTGAGCTCTGCAATGGGTAAGGGATGTTGGTCCAGTCTAAGAAGGTGCCAGATTAGCTGCCAAAGATTCGTACGGTTTGGCATTACTATTGTGAATTTGGATCGCTTACTTATTCTTGTGTAATGTCTTCTGGGTAATGACGCCTTTATGCATGCGAAAGGTGAACGTGTCTCTCGCTATTTATGAACAGCGGGATTACATAAAGTCAAGAACCGCGTCCTTATTATTCCAAAAATAGAAATAATGAATTTTTTTGCTGCTGGCTGCCTCTTACATTTGTTTAGTATTCGGAAGGAGATACGTCGCTTGTACCTGGACCTTTATCATTCTGGATTATATACAGTGTGGTCGGAAACAATCTGAAAAGCTTTTGAGGGTGTTGGAGAGTAGGCTGAGTTGAGAAATAGTTTTTAAGAAAAGAACTCGAAACGTTGCTCCGTTTCCGAAATAGCAAGCACTGAATGTCCTTGAGCGCGCAAATTCAAGCGGCCCGCCAGAAGAAATTAGTATCAGTTGTTATAACATGGATGCCAACTTTCGAGACTACTCAGCCTTCGGCTCTGGTTCGATCCTTACTACCGTCCCATGATTATTTATTCTGTCGCTCTCTTGCTCGGTATTCGGAAAACAAACGAACATGTTTGGGGACACTGTCTGTGGCGGGCCTCTTGAATTTGCGCGCTCAAGTTGCAACGGCCTGACTTCCATTGTCTTTTATTCGGACACGGCGCAAAGTACTGAATTATTTCTCAGCGCAACCTACCCTGCAACAGCATTAAGTGCTATTCAGACTGTTTCTGGCAACTCTGTACATTCACGTTTCTTCACCGGCCAATAGATGGGATGCAACGATATCTTTGTTGGCTTCCAATACTTGCAAACTTCTCTTTTTCAGTCGCAATCCAATATATTCACACATTCTGGTAGTACAAATTTTCTTCCATTCTGCGTAATGCTTTTGGAACGCAAACCATGCTCTTTGAAAGCTCTCAGTTTTTTAAACAATTGTCTGCGTAAATAGACTGGTCGCCTCGCTGAGGATTTGTGTCCATGATTTTAGTTTAAAGTGTCCCACTTTTGATACCTTGAAACAATACGTAACACTGTAATTCCTTTACTAACGAAAAAATTTATTTCATTATATTTCATGAATCTGATATTTTATTTTTCAATTTCAGTATTGCTTAAATGTTTTGAAGGAATCATCATAAATCATTTGTAACTGATGTTTTATCAGAAAGGTGCCTCAAAACGAACATGCAATAAATTTATGAATTTAAACTACAAAGAACACAGGTAAAACAAAACAAGTCGCCTGTAGTGAGAAGTTCGTAAAATAAATCAACCGTACTGTGCAGATGGAATCTGTTGCCTAATTGAAAAACGACTCAAACAAAAATTATTGAAAAGAGTTCTGTAGGTTAGAAATATTTATAATACCAAAGATATGCGTAACTTTGTGTTACAAAATCAAAGTGGTTGTGCCAAACTTACACTAATGATGCGGCAGGAAATGATTCCATCGTGTAACACTGGTTAAAAATGGATAAAAGTAAGAGGGTAGATTGACAAGCGTTAGCTCGCCCTCTCGGATCAATCCAACGAGTAAAACGATGTTAACTTGGTATGTAGTGTCTCTCTCTCTCTCTCTCTCTCTCTCTCTCACTCACTCACTCACTCTCTCTATTTGTTTAGTCGATTCCCTCTAACCATGACCCCATGAACTAAGGCACGCTAATTTCTTCTGTGCTGCATTTTCTCCTGCAGACGTTCCAGTTTCGAATCAATTACTGCTATAACCCCGTCGATCCATCTCATCCTTGGCCGCCCATTTCTTCTGCCTCCGATCTTGCCCAGTATTACCGCCTTTTCCATCGAATGGTGTCTTCTAGTCATGACCCCAAAGTAGGATTTTTTTTTTTTTTTTTTTTTTTTAGAATTATACCGTCGAAGCAACAGTCTGGTTTTATCTTCTGTATTCGTACTCTTTGCAGTCCATGAAACTCTTAAGAATTTCCTTCCAATACCACAATTCAGAGGTATATATTCCACGCCGTTCAGCCTTCTTGCGACTCAGGTCTTACATCCGTATATCACAATTTACTATAAGGTTTTTTGTTTTAAAGTTACGTCTCTATTCCTTAAAACACTGTCAAAGTTGTACCTCCCCTGTCCTCAAAGCAACAACGGTTTCTTGTTTTGGTGGCTGCATTCACCAACACAGAAAATACCTCCGTTTTTTCTCCTCCCGTATGCCATGCAGTGATACATGCAGTTGCACAATTTTCGTTTTCTTGACGTTCTCCCTCAGACCATCAGGATGCTTAACTCTCTTTCACCTTCTGCAACCAGTATGGTGTCATCTGCATATGTAAGATTACTTATATCAATCTCAGCTAATTGAATTCCAGTTTATTCTTCATCTTGCCCAGCATTCCTCATAGTGTCCACTGTTGAGCCAACTGACTTTGATCCTTTCCTGACGCAAGGTTGAACTCCCCTTGGTAGCGTTGCAGGCATGTGTCATTGTAGGGGCGGGGGTGGGGGGTGGGGGGGGGGGAGGAAGAGGGTGTAGAGACGGAGCAGGGAACAATGGAGGAGAATTATTCTACGGAGGGGGGGGGGGGTTACCAACGAAGATGGGACCAAGATTTATACTGACCCACTCCTGACGAAGGTGCGTCTCTTAACATGATAACATTAAAGGCCGGCAGTATGAATAAGCACCATACACCCTGTACACAAGCAATTGACCAAAATAACTAAAATCTAACATGACATTTTAATTATTCTTCAAAAAAAGTGTTCAGATTTGTGTGAAATCTTATGGGACTTAACTGCTAATGTCATCAGTCCCTAAGCTTACACACTACATTTTGTTGTTGTTGTTGTTGTTGTGGTCTTTAGTCCTGAGACTCGTTTGATGCAGCTCTCCACGCTACTCTATCTTGCGCAAGCTTCTTCATCTCCCAGTACTTACTGCAACCTAAATCCTTCTGAATCTACTTAGTGTATACATCTCTTGGTGTCCCTCTACGATTTTTACCCTCCACGCTGACCTCCAATGCTAAATTTGTGATCCCTTGATGCCTCAAAACATGTCCTACCAACCAGTCCCTTCTTATAGTCAAGTTGTGCCACGAACTCCTCCCCAATTCTATTCAATACCTCCTCATTAGTAATGTGATCTACCCATCTAATCTACAGCATTCTTCTGTAGCACCACATTTCGAAAGCTTGTATTCCCTTCTTGTCCATTCTATTTATCGTCCATGTTTCACTTCCATGCAAGGCTACACTACATACAAATACTTTCAGACACGACTCCTGACACTTAAATCTATACTTTATGTTAACAAATTTCTCTCCTTCAGAAACGCTTTCCTTGCCATTGCCAGTCTACATTTTATATCCTCTCTACTTCGACCATCATCAGTCATTTTGCTTCCCAAATAGCAAAACTCCTTGACTACTTTAAGTGTCTCATTTCCTAATCTAATACCCTCAACATCACCCGACTTAATTCGACTACATTCCATTATCCTCGTTTTGCTTTTGTTGATGTTCATCTTATATCCTCCTTTCAAGACACTATCCATGCCGTTCATCTGCTCTTCCAAGTCCTTCGCTGTCTCTTACAGAATTACAATGTCATCGGCGAACCTCAAAGTTTTTATTTCTTCTCCATGGATTTTATTTCCTTCTCCGAACTTTTCTTTTGTTTCCTTTATTGCTTGCTCAATATACAGATTGAATAACATCGGGGATAGGCTACAACCCCGTCTCACTCCCTTCCCAACCACTGCTTCCCTTTCATACCCCTCGACTCTTATTACTGCCATCTGGTTTCTGTACAAATTGTAAATAGCCTTTTGCTCCCTGTATTTTACCCCTGCCACCTTCAGAATTTGAAAGAGAGTACTCCAATCAACATTGTCAAAAGCCCTCTCTAAGTCTGCAAATGCTAGAAACGTAGGTTTGCCTCTCCTTAATTTATTTTCTAAGATAAGTCGTAGGGTCAGTATTGCCTAACGTGTTCCAACATTTCTACGGAATCTAAACTGATCTTCCCCGAGGTCGGCTTCTACCAGTTTTTCCATTCGTCTGTAAAGACTTCGCGTTAGTATTTTGCAGCTGTGACTTATTAAACTGATAGTTCGGTAATTTTCACATCTGTCAACATCTGCTTTCTTTGGAATTGGAATTATTATATTCTTCTTGAGGTCTGAGGGTATTTCGCCTGTCTCATACATCTTGCTCACCAGATGGTAGAGTTTTGTCAGGACTGGCTCTCGCAAGGCCGTCAGTAGTTGTAATGGAATGTTGTCTACTCTCGGGGTCTTGTTTCTACTCAGGTCATTCAGTGCTCTGTCAAATTTTTCACGCAGTATCGTATCTCCCATTTCATCTTCATCTACATCTTCTTCCATTTCCATAATATTGTCCTCAAGTACATCGCTTTTGTATAGACCTTCTAAATACTCCTACCACCTTTCTGCTTTCCCTTCTTTGCTTAGAACTGGGTTTCCATCTGAGCTCTTGATATTCATACAAGTAGTTCTCTTTTCTCCAAAGGTCTCTTTAATTTTCCTGTAGGCAGTATCTATCTTACCCCCAGTGAGATAAGCCTCTACAGCCTTACATTTGTCCTCTAGCCATCCGTGCTTAGCCACTTTCCACTTCCTGTCGATCTCATTTTTGAGACGTTTGTATTCTTTTTTGCCTGCTTCATTTACTGCATTTTTATATTTTCTCCTTTCATCAATTCAATATTTCTTCTGTTACCCAAGGGTTTCTACTAGCCCTCGTCTTTTTACCTACTTGATCCTCTGCTGCCTTCACTATTTCATCCCTCAGAGCTACCCATTCTTCGTCTACTGTATTTCTTTCCCCCATTCGTAACAATCGTTCCCTTATGCTCTCCCTGAAACTCTGTACAACCTCTGGTTTAGTCAGTTTATCCAGGTCCCATCTCCTTAAATCCCCACCTTTTTGCAGTTTCTTCAGTTTTAATCTACAGTTCATAACCAATAGATTGTGGTCAGAGTCCACATCTGCCCCTGGAAATGTCTTACAATTTAAAACTTGGTTCCTTAATCTCTATCTTACCGTTATATAATCTATATGATACCTTCTAGCATCTCCAGGATTCTTCCATGTGTAAAACTTTCTTTTATGATTCTTGAACCAAGTGTTAGCTATGATTAAGTTATGCTCTGTGCAACATTCTACACCATGGCTTCCTCTTTCATTTATTACCCCCAATCCATATTCACCTACTATGTTTCCTTCTCTCCCTTTTCCTACTCTCGAATTCCAGTCACCCATGACTATTAAATTTTTCGTATCCCTTCACTACCTGAATAATTTCTTTTATCTCATCATACATTTCATCGATTTCTTCATCATCTGCAGAGCTAGTTGGCATATAAACTTGTACTACTGTAGTAGGCGTGGGCTTCGTGCCTATCTTGGCCACAATAATGCGTTCACTATGCTGTTTGTAGTAGCTTACCCGAAATCCTATTTTTTATTCATTATTAAACCTATTTCTGCATTACCCCTATTTGATTTTGTATTTACAACTCTGTATTCATCTGACCAAAAGTCTTGTTCCTCCTGCCACCGAACTTCACTAATTCCCACTATATCTAACTTTAACCTATCCATTTCCCTTTTTAAATTTTCTAACCTACCTGCTCGATTAAGGGATCTGACATTCCACGCTCCGATCCGTAGAACGCCAGTTTTCTTTCTTCTGATAACAAAGTCCTCTTGAGTAGTCCCCGCCCGGAGATCCGAATGGGGGACTATTTTACCTCCTGAATATTTTACCCAAGAGGACGCCATCATCATTTAACCATACAGTAAAGCTGCATGCCCTACACACTACATAATCTAAATTATCCTAAGTACAAACACACACACACCCATGCCCGAGGGAGGACTCGAACCTCCGCCGGGTCCAGCCGCACAGTGTATGACAGCGCCTGAGGCCGCGCGGGATTAGCCGAAGCCACTTCAGCTGAATGTGTAAAACATTAGATGCGCCCAGGAAGATCATAAACGCTAATGCAAACGTTTGTGGAGGATGCAGTGTCTGTCGAACGTTCGCCAAAAGAAGTCCATTCGTAAACGGTCAGCGGAATTGGGAGTTCCAAACTCTACATTACAAAATCATATCACGAATGATTGCAAGCTAAAGGCATTTAAACCTTCGTTCGCAAACGAACTGCATGGTAACGACATCCGAAAAGTCATTAGGCTTGACTGGGTGAATGCTTGATGTCTTAGCAACTCTACCTTCAAGAGACAAATTGTTTTTCTTTGACAAGTGTGCAATATATCGCAGTGCAAGAAACAGAAAGGTTTCTGGAGTAAAGAAAACCAATATTTTTATGACGAACTAGAACACAACCCAACACATGTCCTGACATTGGCTGCAATGTCTGCAACCCACTTGGTAGCTCTAATTTCTTCAACTCTTCTGTGAATCACACTGCTTATGTCACCATGCGACGCGATTGGTTTATTCCGCATCTGCAAGATCGGGAACTGCTCGGGCGTATGTGGTTTCAGCAGGATAGGGCACCAGTCCATTCTGTTATCGCCGTTAGAGAATGCTTCAATGAGATATTTTATTATAAACGGACTGGATGTTGTTCTGTCCATTCGCTTGTACCTTTGGAGTGGCCGCTTCGAAGTTGTGATCTGTCATCCTGTGTGCAATGCGTTTTAAGGGGTTCATCAAATGGAAGGTTTCTGTCACACGTTGCGAGACAGATGTACTTAAGAATTTTGTTCGGCGTACGTTTACTGCCATCATGCCAGAAATTTGGAGGAGAATTTCGCATCTTACATGTAAGAGAATCATACTGTGTTGTGAAAACGGTGGCGTACCCAGACACTCCGGAATAAATAATTAAGAACAGTCACACAACCTCAAAGATGTCCTCTGTCGTGTTGCCATATGAACACAGTGTCAACATCTAAGTATATACGGACACACCATAGGGGGTAATGCGACTCTGTGATCACTCGTTGGTCTTCCGGGTAATCCACGTTCCAAAATTCGAATCTCAATGAAGGCTCGGAAGTTCTGAATTGCCGAGAACATAAAACAAATTTTTTTCCACAAATTATTAGTAAAAAGGATTTTTCTTCACTTGTGAAGATTTCGAATCACACATTAATCATTTGGAATTAACATCGTTCCTCACGTATGCATAAAAATAATATTTGAGCGGGGAAAACATCTTAAAACCTATCACGAGCTCCTAGAATCCATTGCACGCAGAGTCGCCGCTGTATTGCTTTCCAAATGTGGACCAACAGGCTTTTAAGCAATTGATCATTATGTTTTTTCTCATCAGTGTGTATAAAATACGTGATATACAGGGTGGTCCCGAATTCATGGTACAAACTTTAATGGTAGGTACAGGACATTGTAACAAGGATTTATTGTATAGGAATGTATAGTCGCAGGTGACGCGGTGAGGCGTAAACAGGGGAAAGAGAAATGGAGTGATCGGTTGGTGTCACTGCCGGTAGAGGGCAGTAGATGAACATGATGTATCGCAGTAGGGACAAGCGCCATTCACAATTGTGCTGCCGTAGACGATGGGTGACTTTACGTATGCAGAAAAAGCAGACATGCATTACATGTACGGCCGTGCAAATGGTAACGCCAGAGCTGCGTTACGAATGTATCGCGCGGAGTATCCTAATCGACGAATGCCGGATCATAGAATTTTTCAACGGTTACATCGTCAACTTTGTGAAACAGGTACGTTCGACGTCAACAGACATGACGCTGGTCGATTAAGAGCTGTACGCACTCCACGACTGGAAGAACGCATCTTGAACATAGTGGCTGATAGACCCGAGTCAAGCACAAGAACTGTTGCGCGTGACGTACATGTGAGTCATCAGACTGTATGCAGAGTGTTAAATGAAAATCGCTTACACCCCTTCCATTTTCAAAAAGTACAAGCATTGAATCCGGCAGATTATCCTCTTCGCGTGAACTTCTGCCAGTGGTTGTTGCAGCAATGTGCGTTGCAGCCGGATTTCGTAGGTCATGTGCTATTTACAGATGAAGCGACATTTTCACGCGAGGGTGTCTTTAATGCGCACAATTCCCATGTGTGGGCAACAGATAATCCACATGCAACGCGTCCACATACGTATCAACAACGTTTCGGTATTAATGTGTGGGCTGGTATTGTGAACGACTTTTTGATTGGGCCATACTTACTACCCACGCGACTCTGTGGCGAAAGCTATCTTATTTTTCTGCAAGAAGTGTTACCAGAACTGCTGCAAGATGTTCCGCTCGCCATTCGTAACCGCATGTGGTTTCAGCACGATGGAGCGCCAGCACACTTCAGCACTGCTGTACGGAATTACCTGAATGCCACGTTTGGTGCTAGATGGATTGGGCGTGGTGGACCAGTCCCTTGGCCACCCCGATCTCCTGATTTCTCTTGCCTCGATTACTTTTTATGGGGACATCTTAAGAGCCTTGTTTATGAGACTCCAGTTGACTCAGATGAGGATCTCGTTGCTCGCATATCTGTAGCTGCTGCAGGTGTGCGTGAAATACCAGGCATCTTTGAACGTGTACGCCAATCGCTGCACCGACGCTGTCAAGCATGTATCGCTCATGGTGGACGCAATTTTGAACACTTACTGTAAACATGACACTTGTCAACAACGATTTCAATAAAATCTTTCGTTTTCCTTTCGGCCGTTATTTCCCCTGTTTACGCCTCACCGCGTCACCTGGGACTATACATTCCTATACAATATATCCTTGTTACAATGTCCTGCACCTACCATTAAAGTTTGTACCATGAATTCGGGACCACCCTGTATTTTAATAAGATTTTACCATTTGTTGAATGGCCGTTTATTCTGGCTATAGTAACGCATTATAAATCTGTGTCGCCTACCAGGATAACTGTCTAGGCCTGTACAGCACACGCCTTGGAGACTCATTCAAACCCCAGACAGGTCAGCCCAATGTTGCGCCGCTACTTCCGCTGTTAATGAACGGACGACAGCCTTCAGTGACATCAAATGTATTCGCAGTTGCGATTATGGGCAACCATCAGCTGTATAATGGAAAGATTGTAACTGTCGTACAGAAATTACTACAGACCAGAACGAAACAGACTAGCAGATGGGCGTTATCTGAAGCTAATTCCACAGATTCGAGCTACAGTTACTGAAAATGTCAGCCTGTAGCCCAGTTGGAGGGAGTGCCTGCTTATATGTATATAGGACAAAATGAAGCCTCCCTCGTGTGTGTGTGTGTGTGTGTGTGTGTGTGTGTGTGTGTGTGAGAGAGAGAGAGAGATTCCTCCTGCTTATTTTTCATTCAAATTCCATGAGCTGTGAACAACAGCTAAGTGTCCTATCGCTAGTCCCAACAACTGGTTTATCTCGCAGTGTGTTTGCCGTTTCAACATGGCGTTGCCTTATCTGCCCGCTTGTGAACGCCTAATACTATTAGTTTGCTTTGGCTACGTGGTCTATAGCTGAGCTCATGATATGGCTTACCACCACACACTGTCTTTGCTATTTCATCATGGAACTGTTTCATCTGCCATCTTGGAACGTCGTAGACGGCTGGTTTGCTTTCGGCACTTTCCCAGAGTAGCTTATGATTCTTTTCTTTGTTGTATCTGCTGCCTCTTTTCCTCTTTCATTGACTAAGCGCATCAAACTTAGTGAACTGAACGATGCTTTATCGAAAATTGTATCAATAATATGTGACAACTTTGCTTCTTATGCTACACGCAGTTTGTACAACAAAAATGAACAGTGGTGGCTTCTGTGAGGGCGCGCTCGCACGCGATCGTACTGGCGCCACTTCTGCGCCATCGATTCTGGCCCTAGTCGTATCATCTTTGCTTGGTTGTGTGTTACCTCTAGGGCTGTGTAGTAAGGAGTGGTGTATGGAAGACGGATCTGGACGGGTGTGCCTGATTACCCGGCGTAATGACCGATGCAGAGAGTTGAAACCTTTGACCGTTAGTCTGTAGGTGCCCTCCTTTACTTGCAGCGTTTACCGTTGCTTCGGGTGAGCTGAGAGGGCAAAAAGCGGCTCTCGTCGCATGTATCCTGGTTACGAAATGCATCAGATAATTGTGGTGGGCTAAATACGCCGAGGTGTACTGAACCTCTTGTTAGCAGCTACGAGCAGGAGGGCAGTATTATCCAGTGCCTACTTGAAGTCCTGAAGCTATTGACCTCCTTCGCATTTATGTGAAATCATGTACGAAGACTATTCAGTAACTGCTCTACTTAAAGACTGTTAATTCTCTTACGGTGCTAGCTGGCCAGGTATCCTGTTCTTTTATGCCTTTCAGTAACACCTTTTGGACCTGTGTGTATCAGTCTGCAGGTTTCTTTACGCGCCAAGCTAGTATTTTGCAATGGTAATCTGGTACCTGAAGTCACTGTTATCATTATTTGATACTACTGGGTTTGATTTTTGTTTGTTGCAGACGTTATGGCCTTCTTTCAAATGACTTTGTACATTTTTCCTTGTTATTTCTAGGAAGGTTAACTTGCAATGTTTATGAGCAGGGTGCTCCTGTGCTGAAGTTTTAATAGTTGGTATCCTTGCGAATAATTTTAATTGTGCGTTTAAATACGACTGTGTATATTAATTTCTGTCAAACGTGTCTGCTGTTTGACGTTTGGTACATGTCGACAGCTTTGTATAGGCAGCGGTTGACGCATTGCTGTTCTGCTGGTCCGATGCAGGAACGCGTCTTCCTTCTGCTTCGGTGGCTTTCCCGTCAACGCACGAGGCGTAGGTGTTGGCAGGTCACTCACGCTTCTGCGGATTTCTCATTTCAACCTCAAGCTGAGCAGTTTATTGCCATTCTTTTGGTATCATGCTTTGGTAATTTTGAGAAAGTAATTTTGTCAGTGTTTCTGTTATTGTAAGATCATTGTAATTCACATGGTTCAAATGGCTCTGAGCACTATGCGACTTAACCAACATTATATGTACTTGTGACCAATGTTTGCCTCGGAGCAGGTCTCGAGCTTACTGTTGCAGTGGAGAAATGGTTCAAATGGCTCTGAGCACTATGGGACTTAACTGCTGAGGTCATCAGTCCCCTAGACTTAAACTCTACTTAAACCTAACTATGGACATCAAACACATCCATGCCCGAGACCGAATTTGAACCTGCTACCGTAGCGGTCGCGTGGTTGCTGACTGTAGCGTCTAAAACCGTTCGGCCACCCCGGCCGGCTGCAGTGGAGATGTACGCATTTTGACGTCCTATACTTGTCGTTTGCTGTACTTAAATTCAACTTCTGTTGTAGGGGTTAGCCCACAGTTGTGCTGCTAGACGCGCAGACGCAGCCCTGCCGCCCGTTTGTTTCATCAATTGTTTCTAATCGGTGCGTGTGAATTCCCAAGGAACCAAACTGCTTAGGTCATCGGCCCCTAGACTTAAACTCTACTTAAACTAACTTACGCTAAGAACAACACACACACCCATGCCCGAGGGAGGACTCGAACCGCCGGCGGGAGGGGTCGCGCACTCCGTGACATGACGCCTCAAACCGCGCGGCCACTCCACGCGACTTTGAAATCGGGCCATCACAGTGTTGCATGGTTGACATGTTCTTAGAGTACCACTTGTAATTTTACGTGTAGTGCAAATCTCATTATGCATTGCGATATTACTTTAAAAACCTCAGTTATCTGTATTAATTTAACGAGATTCGTGGTAACTGTTAGTTGGCTTATGACAGAATTGCTATTATTTTTTTGTTTTTATTTATTTTTTTATTTATTTATTTTTGAGGTGAATGATAAATGACGCATGGAGTTGGCCCACCATTGCACATGTTTTCCTTAAGTTAATCCCGATCCTTGCTCTGAGTCTCAAACATATCACACGACATGAACAAGACATCCAGCGTGGCCAGAGAGAAACAAGAGAAACAGTAAGCGTACAAGAAGCCTTTTCAGCACCGGTTCTGTGCGTAATTTACCACCTGTCCAAATAAACCGTAAATCTCTTTCAAGATTCTTTGCAGCATCATGACGTCTCAAGGTTCTTACTTGAATGGAGACGAACTGTGGCTCACTTACTTGTTGGAAGGTTCTCTCTGCAAACGCCGGCGCTGTTGATAAGAACATCGACCCCTCCTAAATTCTCGTTGATCCATTTGAAGGCGCGTAGAACATTGTCCTCGCAGCTGACGTCACATTGCAACGGATAGAGCGTACCCGGAGCGTCCTTCAGTTCTCGAGCCTGCAAGAAATAAACGATAGATTTGTCGAATCTGCACGAGACAGAAGAAAAAAAAAATCATTAGGAGATAGATCAAGTGTGCCATTTAACAAACTTCCATTCTACACAAGTGAGTGTCGTAACTACATGAACAAAGAAGCTGTTGCCAAGAAGGATGATAATATTTTTGTTTCTCTCCCCAGACCCTCGGAATTCGCGAAGACAGGTAGCCTCACTTAACTTGATAATGTGTAAAGAAACTTAACATAGTCAGTCAATGTTAAGCTTTTACCACTGACTAATCGAATTAAAGCACCAAACAGGTAACAACCAAAAACTTACAGTTTCATAATTCTTCAAAGAACTTAAAGCAAATCAGTATGAGAAATAAACAATTTTTAGGACTTCAGTTGGTGTTGTGTTCACTGTTGTACTTAGTGCACCAGAAACTAAAAGACAAGCTCTTCAACTGAACAGTAACCACAGTTCAGATAGGATATCTCGCCGGCAGCTAAGACCGAACGGTTCTAGGCGCTTCATTCAGGATCTGCGCGACCGCTATGGTCGCAGGTTCGAATCCTGCCTCGGGCATGGATGTGTGTGATGTCCTTAGGTTAGTTAGGTTTAAGTAGTTTTCAGTTCTAGGCGCCTGATGACCTCAGATGTTAAGTGCCAGTCCTCAGAGCCATTTGAACCATTTTTCAAATAGGATATCGACTATGTCAGGTGTGTCGCTCTACTGGAAGCCACATGGCCTGCTCTTAATCTATTGATGGAAATCTTCCGCTTTGGACTAGAATTGTGGGGAAACAAGGGTGATATGGTATGTGCTGTTCGATACTCCGGCCCCAGGTACTCTGAAGCTGATGTCGCAACATAACGACTCTCTTTCAGGAATCTATTCATAACCGTCCATAAAAGGAAGACGTATGGACAACTTATTACAAAATATAACAACGTAGCAACATATCAGTATCACGTGCAGTTCCTGATCTTGTTCTGTTCATTGTGAATGCATTATAAAAGAAAGACAGACACAGCTATAACACAAAAACAGACATAAAGCGAAGTAGCAACGGAAGTAATGGTGGGTTCTTCACTGAGGGACACCGCTAATAAAGATGGACTAAATTTCATGACACTATAACCTTTTCCGTCGAACAATGAAAACTGGTTAACCCAACCTAGCTACATCTACTGTTTACAACTACAATGATGGGAAAACTCGCAATATCAAAAAGTGATTAATGTAGAGTAATGAAATTTACGGAATAAATTTGTCTAGTTAACATATTTAATTGATTAACATTACGAGGTCATAGGCTAATGTAAGCGCGAGATAAACCATTCTAAATGTGAAATTTTTGTACATTAAGAACCCGTGTAGCCACCAGACTGTCGAATGCAAGCATGCGAACGCGCATCCATTGTGTTACACAGGTGCCGGACGTCGGTTTGTGGGAAAGAGTTCAATGCCTACTGCACTTGGTCGGTCAATAAGGGGCGGTTAATCCTGTTAGTGGATGACTCTGGAGTTGTTGTTCGATGACGTCCCATATGTGCTCGATTGGAGACAGATTTGCTGCTCGAATTGGACAAGGCAACATGTCGAGTCTTTGCAGAGCACGTAAGAGTAAAACAGCGGTATGTGGGCGAATATTATCCTGTTGGAAAACAACCCTGGTCTGTTATTCATGAATGGCGGCACAACAAGTCGAATCACATGACTGACGTACAAATTTGCACCCAGGATGCGTGGGCTGTTCACGAGAGAGCTCTTGCTGTCGTACGAAATATCACCCCACACCATAACTCCAAGTATAGGTCCATGTGTCAAGCATGCAGACAGGATGGTTGCAGGCCTTCAGCTGGATTCCTTCTTACCAACACACTAAGGCAGAACCAACATTCATCAGAAAACACAACAGACCTCCACTCAGCCCTCCAACGAGCTCTCGCTTGATACCACTGAATTCGCAAACGGCAGTAGTTTAGGGTCAGTGGAATTCACGCTATAAAATGTCTGGCTCGGAGCTGTCCTTGGGGTAATCCATTTGTAACGGTTTGTTGTGTCATCGTGGTTCAAACTGCTGCTCAACTGACTGCTGAAGATGCAGTGCGATGTGTCGGAGCCATACTCCCAAACAGATGGTGTTCCCTCTCGGTAGTGCCCCGTGGTCGTCCAGAGCCCGGTCTTCTTGCGACCGTACATTCCCGTAACCACCGCTCCCAGCAGTAATGTGCTGTGGTTATATCCCTGCAAGTCCTTCTGCAGTATTGCAGAAAGAACCTCCAGCTTCTCGTAGTCCTGTTACAGGACCTCGTTCAAACTCAGTGAGGTGTTGATAATGGCGTCTTTGTCCCTGTAAGGGCAACGTTCACTAACATCAACTCACCACGTATAATCTCAAAGGTATGACCGCACGTATTTGAAGCCAACCCATTTTGGCTTCTCATAATGGAACTACTAGCGCAAATCTCAAGTGACAAGGGCGAAATGTGAACCGACATCATCTTTAATATGAAGACACACGCTTACCATCTTTCGTTTACGTCGCAAACTCTTTGGTGTTGAGATTTCCGTCAGTATATAGGACCACCTCTTCATCTGAGTAATAATCGCAATTTGGATAGGATTTTAATTATATCCGTTTTATTGGAATCCAAGTGGGTGCTCTTAACCTATTAATGGTGAAAATTTTCTTCCCCTTCAGACTAGAATCTTGGGGAAGCAGGGCTGTTGTGATACGTGCTAATAGATAGTTCTGTACCCAGATTCGTTGAAGCTGATGTCGCAACATAACGTTCACCATTCTGCCGTTGTCTCAGCTAACTGCAGTTGGTATTTGTCATAGTGAAGATGAAATATTAAAGTCTGTACCAGTTGTTGCTCCTGTCGGGCAATCAGAGCAGCGCGATATTCACTGAGTCTTCGATTTATGGAGTTCTTACGATGTAGCAAGATATCTTAGGAGGTCCTGCGCTAGATAGTTCGCAGTTCCTTCTCCAAACAGACCTGGCAACGGGCAAGAGAGTAATTATGGAATCGGTACATATCAAGAGTCTGCCGACTTATTTCATATTGTATGATCTGTCAGAAAGCAAGTAACATAGGTGTTAGCACGAATTTTTCTGTGGTCCGCAAACTGAAGCGGCTCATATTTATCTTTGCAAAGTACACAGCTTCTGCAAGGATGCTTCATGTCGTCGAGCCACCTGTGAAAAACTTTTTACCAGGCTTTCCAAAAGCAGTATCATTTGGGCATGGTTGAGTCTCAAGTCGCTTGTGGATATCGCCGCTTTGCTGACTTCATTATCTTGTACTGAATAACGAACGCGAACTGGGATGTCTATTGCTTGACATCAAATTACCCCAGTTCAGGGTATATTCATATTGGATATATGTATACCACGAACGTGCAGTAAGAGACTATGTAAAGCCCGAGCATGTTGCTATGAACTGGAGCCAAGTGGACTGTCCAAAGCAGAAACTTCATCAGTTCGGTGCAGGGCTTTCCTGAAGAATCCACGAGCTACGGAGACTCGTACAGTTACCCCAGTGTCCACCAAAGACCAGAAGCGGCCAAGAGGGAAGAGAGGGCGTGTGGAACACATTTTGTTGGATGTGACTCGAAATTACCCAACATCTCCACGCAAAATTTAGTAATCTGTAAACCCAATAACTGAAACCGTTATAATATCAAATACGGGACGTGAGGTTCTAGAAGTGCTGGTTGTCATCTGCCGGAGTGAGAGCTTTAGATAACTTTCAAATAACACTAGAATCTCCGTTCAACAGTAAAGGGAATGTATATCGCAAAGTTGGGACAGAAACTCTCCTCGTGGTTGGGTGCGCAAAATTATTAGGCTAGGTGAAATGCAAATCCAACGTAACTGCTAGTACACACAGATGAAAGTAACTAACGGTGGTCCAGTTAGCCTGATAACTGCATGCTTGCACATGGTGTCAGAATTAGACGCGCCGTTCTTAATGTCATTCAGTATAGCCTAAATTGAATTACACGGATGCAGCTCAACTATACATTAGCAGAAAGGGGCTGCTTTCATACAGCTAGTACAAACCGGAAATGTTCACTTACATTATCGACTGTGAGAACAAGCATTCTTGTAAAGTAATGTTAAACCGCTTATCAGATAACTGCTCCGAAAAACTAGTTTCACAACAATCACGTGAGAGATACAGTTTAGCGCTGCTGACAACAAGTAAAGTAGATAATCCTGAGTCCATCGACAAAGAGATAGTGATTGGTGAACATGGTTAGCAATATTAGTCACCAAGAGAAAACATTTATAAAGAAATCAAGGGGATCATTCGCAAATACTGGAACCGATAGACAATTCCACGTAAAAGACGCAATAGAACACTTACTCCAAATTCCATAATCATAGACGAGTTGTGGCTGATGTTCAAACTCACTATAGATCTCTATGCAACTAATAAAAATACGATGATGCCCTGTTTTGGTTAAATAGTAAGCCTACATTTTGAAATTGGTGCAAATTGAATTTTGTTACACCCTTGCTAAGGAACAAATACAGTATCATTTAGTACTGTCTCTGACTCATTGGCTCTCCATGTTCTTGCACTGTTTTGCATGATACAGTCGTAGGTCTTCTCATTAGTTGTCAGTTCCCGTCAAAGTTTACAGTATACTGATCACGTAGACTCTACCGATAAGATGTTTCGGTTTGGAGGGAAATGATCGATTCAGTAATTCAATTTTCAGTAACTGCACAGCTCACTCTTGTTTTCACATCATGCAGGGGCTCTTGACGTAATTGCTGAAAATTTAACAGAACTTCATGGCCGGTTATTCTTAGAGTTCATGTTTCCAACCTATTAGTCACGTGGAATGTAACGCTGTTAATAGTCCAAGTAAGAAATGTTATTTCCAGCGCATGACATACATTGTCCCTCCTAATTTCTCTCCGATAAACTACCGTAGTTAAACTGTAAGGTCATAAAACAAAACATCGGTTCTTTGTAACACAAATGTTACATAGCTTACCAGAGATGTATGAAGCCTGCTTTTTACGAAGTTCAAGCCCGATTACGGTTTGGAAATTGTAGTATATTCCTAACAGTCCTATAAAATGATCGTCGGCAGCTGAAAATGCATACGAAGAAACAGCGACATCTTACGAAGAAACAAACACCACTATCAGTATCCAGAGGAGATGTAACAGTCTTATCGCAGCTTATCACTGCTCCTTGTAACGTTCTTCTTGCAAACTGAAGTCATGGCCCAGTCAATGTTAGGTTGTACTGCTCACGTGCAGGATGCTATGATCGTTTCACCTTGAGACCACCTCTTTCCACTATTCAGGTGTTCATATGTAGCATCAGTCTACTTTCCTCCAGAACACACAGTTTCATTGATTTCGGTCTGTGCACGTTTCATGGTATTCATTCGTAATATTTCGTAATACTTCTAGGTTTCGCAATTTTACATATTCCATATAGGTAAGAAAAGGGGGTCGCTACACTTTCACCTCCGTAATTACAACTACTTTTCAAGATCATCCAACCACCCGCTTCCCCCATCCGAAATATAAACACATGGATCATTGTATATAGGAGATGTATTAGGATTTTTGGTATGTTAGCGATTACTAAATGTTTTTGTACTAAATCTGTAGTACCTTTTGCATATACGTTCACACCAAGAAAATAACTCAGTCCTTATTTTTGTTAGGTGTAGTTTCAATAATTCCCAATTTAATTTTTAGCCTATAACTTAGATCTGCATCTTCATCATCTATTTCTTTCTCCAGCATGTAACTTGACAAACACAGAGAAGTACTTTCTGGAATTCTAATACATACCAAATTTTCTTCCTGTAAAATACTTATTCGGCGGTTTCAAGTATTAGTTCCGTTTCTTTCTGCAGTTCCTCTAGGCGAGAGGATTCGAAGATTTTAATTATTCCTCTTATTTTTTCCACTATGCTTTTGGTAATGCATACTACATCTTCCAGTGTGTGTGCCGGCATCTCCTCGGCTCCACATTCTTGGGGGAATTCAGTATAGAACTTCAGTGGTAGGACAACCTTCCTTCTGGAGCACATTAACTGATATCAAATTGATATGCAAATTAATTAAGTCGTGACAGTTGACTTATTTATGACATAAACCTATTGTTCTGCTAGGTGGTTTTTCATGTAATCTCTCCCCCTTCCCCACCCTCTCCCTATTGTTCTGTTCATTGCTTTATGGAGGCTGATTTATGACTCCCTGAGCGTAATTCATCCTTCTGAGAAATCTCTCACACCTCCCCCTCCTCGTCCTCCACCCCTCCAGGAAATCCCCTCAGTTATCGAAAGTGTATGTTTCCTAACTAAGGGATTAATAAATTAAATTGAACAGTTAATTAACCTCTCCTCCTCTGGGAAAACTACCAGCTACCTTTGCCTCCCCCAGATCCATTCGCCTCCCCCATCTGGAATTAGGAGAAAAAGACTTAGTTGATTGTCCACTTGACAGGAATCGATTGGGGCGTATCGAATATTTTTAAATAATTTATGGCAGGCAAGGGAGTATGTGTAATATAGTCATTTATTCCTTTAAAGAATCTGTCAGGAAATTTACTGTAGTGTATGTAATACTGGTTCTTTAAACAGTTTCTGGATGACAAGGCAGTATGGAATTTTTAAACATTTAAGGCGCTACTTTATTGTGGTCATACATTGAATACTGTCATGAAACACTCATCACACATAGGGGCAGATTGTCCTGAACATTTACGGCGAAAAAGCTCTCGATCACGTCACTGAATGCGGGACCAATCTCACTGCACAGTGCGTGCCACAAGTCAGGGATCGTCGCAACTTTAAGACCGCACTAATCCTCTGCAAACAAAGAATCAGGCAGTGGCATCCCTTGATACCAGACTCATTTCTTGCCTCTCTCTCCCCCCCCCCCCCTACCTCTCTCTCTCCCACAGCATCTGTTTCAAGTAATTACTTTCTGTTTGTGTGAACTAAAATATGCAAGCACACACAGACCAAAATGTCCTCCCCCGACCACATCTCATCCATCCCTCGATGGCCCCCACACCTACCTGGCGCTGGTGGTCGCTATATCTACTTGTCCTGACACTTCGATAGCCAGGGAAACCGGTAACAGATGGAACAAAGGCATTTGAGACGGAGTTGTTAGTGTGTGTTCTGTGCCGCACTAATCCCTTCTTTCTCCTGAAAAGACTAGTGGATACCCGGGAAACACCCAGCTGTGGATTTCTTGGAAGTATTCCCTTACTCTACTGGATTGATTTTCTAATTAATTAAATCAATACCATTCGTGTGCTACCAGTTTTACCTTGTACCCGATTGGTGGATACTAGGAATGCTACATTTGGTGCGATTCGACCCCATAAGTGCCCGGTTTCCAAACTCTCCTGGAGTTTTCTTCCCTTGCCTCCTGTTGGTGGATACTGGGACAGTTGGGTCATTTGGTAGGAAATCCACTACACTGGAGGTAGCCGAAAATTTCAAATTTCTGCTGAATTGCGTGCTACGACCTTAAACAATGTGTGGAGGGGTTCAATCGTTATGTATGCTCATAATACCACTATCAGGAACAATAAATTTTTCAATCGGGAATTTGATGATGTGGTTGGGTTTTTGAAGTGCTCGACAAACCCTAAGTTGGTTTTCTCAGCTACAGCGAGATGAAGAAGGAGAAGGAACGGTCTACCATGTGGCAGTACAGTAACAACAACGAATACCATCTTTCCACTGCAAGACAGAGTCCACTTGACGCTACTGAGGAGCAGTATATATCACGTAGTTAAACAGTGTTCCATTCTGCAGTAGTAGTTACCACGGTTAGGTGCCGGAGATTGCTGGAACAGTAGCAGATCCGACGCTCTCACTTCGGGAAGTCCACATGCAGCGCCCCAGGCCAGAAATCGCGCAGCACTGGTTGCCGCCGTGTACGCGCGACTCAGCGATCGCGCCATGTCAGCAGCCTCACTAGGCCTATCACACAGAAGTGCCCAGCTGTGGAGGCGTCTGGGGACGATTGGAAAGGCAGAAATTTGGAATTTATCGATACCTCCAGCGCCACTTGTTAGTGATTGATATTGAATCTTTTCAAATATAAACCTAAAAATGGTATAATACTCACAATGAATGTGATCATGAAGGCTGCCCAACACAAACTGAGTATTAGTTGGCTATCCACCCACCTAGAGGGTGACACGGTTTACCCCAGCTGACTGTTAGTGAGGCTTAGCGATGATTTGCACGTTAATACAGAAACGTCAATTCATTCTGACCACTGGCTACCTCTGCAAAACACCCAGACTTCAGGCAGAGTCGTCCTAAGAGGCCAGCCACGTGTTTATTAGTGGAATTACAATTAAATATTACGATGACATTTGACAATGAACAAAGTATTGGAAATGGCTCCTGTTGTCGGCTTTGGCTCTGGAAATATGAGTGTCTATACAATTCTTATGAGTCGAAATAATTTCCCACATATAATCTTTCATCCCCTTTATGGCAATCAAAGCATTTAAATCGAAATTTTCCGAATCAGTTCTACACCTCCCTTACAACCAGACTTAGTTTCTTTCGTTGGACATGTCGGAACACTGACCACAGTACTGTTACACTCTAAAACATACACATCTGTGATTGTAGTTTACATGTAGTTTACATGTGTACATGTGTGGTGCGAATGTGAACATCAGAAAAAATTATTTGATGTGCACATTCGCACCAGCCGGCTGTCATTTCGCACTGCACAGTAGCAAACAACCCCTCCCCCCCCACCTCCCACCCCCACCCCCCCCCCCTCGCCCCTTCGCCACATTATCGTTATCACATACCTTATGTGGAATAAAGGGGCTAGTTACAATTAAATAAGTCCTCGTAACTTTTTTATAAGGGGCATTCAAATGAAACCCGGTCACTTGTGTAAAGAAACGGTAACGATTTTATTAACTCAAAAATGTAGTTATACACAGCACACATACTCAAAAATAGTCGCCAAAGCTATTGGCACATTTATCCCATTCGATTACACCCTTGAAGAAGCTGTCGGATCCAGGCCTGGACCCAGTCACGTATTTCGTCGTCCGTTGCGAATCGATGTCCGCGAATAGCTTGTTTTAGAGGTCCAGACACATGAAAGCCACACCGTGAAAGGTCGGGACTGTAAGGAGGAGGATCAAGCGTTTCCCACCGAAACTGCTGCCATGTCGTCTTCACCGCATTGGCCGTGTGTGGGCGGGCATTATCGTGCTGGAGGATAAACGCCATTGGAAAACATGCGTTTCGACTAAATGTTTCGTCTAAGATTCTATAAAGTGGATTGATAATGCTGGGCATTGATGGTAGTTCGCTGTTCCAGGAACTCGACAAGCAGTAAGCCCTTGTGGTCACACAAGGACATCATGACCTTACCAGAACTGTTGTTCACGGCCTTTGATTTCTTTGGAGGTGCTTGCTCTGACGCTTTCCGGTTCAAAGTGGTGACACCATGTTTCGTCACCTGTGACAATACGCGAAAGAAAGCCGTGTTTCGTATATTGATAACGTTACAGATGACTCAAAGACAGCGCCATTCCAGTACTGCACTGTTCGGCGGTCACTTGGTGGGGAACCCACTGCGCACAGATTTTTGGAAAGTTCAAGTGTTGATGCATTATGCCGTGGGCGGTGCCCACACTAATACCCAGTGACCGATAGAGCTCGTCCACGGTGATTCTGCAGTTGTCCAAGAACAAAGCATTCACTTCCGCAACCGTTTCCGGTGTGATGACACGGTGAGCCTGTCCAAGAGGAGCGTCGTCTTCCAGTGACTCGCGCCACTCAAGGAATCGTTTGCGCCGTTCCACGACACTTGAACGACTCATCTTACACAGCCTTCATTTGTCGATACATTTCGTAGTGGACGATAACGTTTGTGACCACCTTCTCTTTGGCGAGCAACCACGCTGGCACTATGCAACATCAAACGGTGACCACGCGTCAGTCTCTCTACCAATAGATGGCACCACCATACCTGCAGTTATACGGTGCCACCTCACGTGTAAGGCAAAGGTCGACGCACTGACCAGGTTTCATTTGAATAAACCTCATATTTCCTCGTCTTCGCCACTTCCATGAAACCGTTTCGTACTTTTGATACTTGTAAATCAAACCAACACAGTGGCGTGTTATGTATTCGGACCGCCATGTTGAAGTTCGTGTTAGTGCATTTGAACCTTATATCATGTTTAAACGCATAACAATCGTCGACCCATCACCCAGATCTCACAAGTTTCTCGACTAAGACATCATTGCAAGTGCTGTATACTACAGTGCGTCCATTCGGGGTTAATTTTCAAGGGCCAAGTAAACCGCTAGAGAAATGTTTGCATACAATAATGTTATCGCAAAAGTGTTTGGTATCGGCTCTAAGCACACTTTCCCTTGCGAAACACTGCACCTGTTTAACACTTTGGAGGAGGTACACGCCGAGACAGATCTGATGCAGCTGGCAAAAATTAGTTTGTTACGAAAAAAAAAAAATAGAACCCAGCGTACAGTATGCTTCGTATAATTTCAATATTGATCGAAGTAATTGTATTCTCGCACATGTAACAAACAAAATCTTTATATGGCGCTGTAACAGGTTCTTTTTTCCGAAACAAAACTTATTGCTGCGGTCGCAGGTTCGAATCCTGCCTCGGGCATGGATGTGTGTGATGTCCTTAGGTTAGTTAGGTTTAAGTAGTTCTAAATTCTAGGCGGCTGATGACCTAAGATGTTAAGTCCCGTAGTTCTCAGAGCCAGCAAAATCAGTTCCGTCTCGAGGTGTTCCGCCTCGAAAGTGTTAAACTGGTGCAGTTTTTAGCAATAGAAAATTAAATGTCGAACAGTTTCACGATAACATTATGGTGTGCAAACGTGTCTCTACCCGTTTACTCGGCTCTTGGAAATTAACGCCGAATAGAGGTACTGTAGTATATTGGACTCACAATGATGTCTTGGGCAAGAAATTTGTATGATCTGGGTGTTAGGTGTACGATAGTTATGCGTTTAAACATGATATAAGGCTGAAATCAGCTAACACAAACTCCAACTTGGGGGTCCGAACGTGTAAGACGCCACTGTGATAGCTGGATATACAAGCATAAAAAATACGAAAGGGTTTCGTGGAAGTGGCGAAATCTAGAAAACAAAAAACTTGCGGAAGCTTTTTAATTGTAATTACATCCTTTATTCCTCTACAAATACGTGATAATGACAATGTGGCGTGGGATGGTGGGAGGGGAGAGGGAGTCTGTTATTTGGCACAACGACGCCCAACTGGTGCGAGTGTGGACATATAATTTTTTCTGTCGCTATACAACTATAAATGATAGTGCTCCTTGAACGTAAAGTTACTGTGGCTTATATTCCAACATGTCACCAGACTTTAGTGGGAAGTGGTCAGACTACTATGCACGTAAGAAAATTGCATATGTGCAGTTGTAAAGGCATGATAAATTTGACATCGGTAATTGTAATTTCAATTCACGGAAGAGTATAGCTGACATAGGGAGGTGATAGACTCAACTCGTAAACAGTTACACAATACAGCAAATGCAGGGGTTTAACTGGATCTGATATAGTGTACAAACAGGGCGGGCAATATGGCTGCAGCAAAATGGATCACAGAACGTCCTCTCATTGGCTCCCCTAAGCAGACCCTGGCATGTTCTTTGTGGCACTATCGACAGCGTCGTTTATTACAGTACACCAACACATATCGGTGATGACTTTCTAATCATTTCGTCACTGGGAGCACTGTTGATCATCACATATTGCCGGAGACCTGTGTTTTACAACACTTGTTTGAGAGAGTCTTGGAGGGGATGCAGCACCTCCCAGAAACGCTGACTCAAAATACCTACAGTCTATTCCCGAATCTGACTGGCTAAGAGACTTCAAAGCAAATAACTTTCTAGAAATGAGGAGAATCGAGACACCTAGTCTGTGTGTGTGTGGACAAAATTTTTCATTGCACCGATTGCTGTAAGGGACAGGAATGGTTTTATGAGGAAAATTATGTCCACTCATAACAGTGGTACAGATATTGAAATTTCCAGAGCCCAAGCCGTCAACAGGAGCCATTTCCAATACTTTGTTCATTGGCAAATATTATCAGACTGGTACGATGATTGTAATATTTAATACACTGATAAATATGTGGCTGGTTTCTCTAGGACGAGTCTGCTAGCTGTCCAGTTGTTTGGCAGAGGTAGCCTGTGACAGGAACTAACTGACATTTCTGGTTTAAGGCTCAAGCCGTCGCTAAGCCTCACAAACCAGTCCGGCGAGATAACATCATGCCGCACTCTAGGAGGGTGAACAGCGAACTAATATTCAGTATGTGCTGGGCAGCCTCCGTGATCATATTTGAGAAAATCAGTATCAATCAATGACAAGTGTTGCCACTAGAGATATTGATAAAGTCCAAATTCCTGCCATTCCAGTCATCCCCAGACGCCTCCACATCTGGACATTCCTGTCTGGTATGCCAAGTCTGGCTGCAGACCTGGAGCGATCGCTGAGACGCGCGTACACGGCGGTAGCCAGTGCTGCGTGAGTCTCTGGCTTGCTGAGGCTCTGCGTGTGGACATCCGGACATGAGGGCGCGCCGGCTTAACGCTTGTTTCAGCGATCTCCGACATCTAACCGTGACAACTGCCACTATGAAGTGGAACGTGGTTCAACTGTGTGATATATACTGCTGCTCAGTAACGTCCAATGGTAGACCGTGTCTCCTACTTCTTCGTGCCGGTGTAGCTGAGAGAACCAACTTAGGGATTGGAATGCAGTATTTGGTGTTACGGAGAGTACTCTTTGTCACTGGTCCGTTACCTAGCTTGCATAATCTGTCGCCCAGAGCGAAGTCTCAACTGAGAGGAAAAAAGTGCAGGTGACCCCTGTGTATAAGAAGACTGAAAGAACGGATCCGTAACGCTATCGAGCGAAATAATAAATCTCCTTTGGACAGAAAAGTTCCTGTCCGGAAATCAGTGCATATGTAGAATGCACCGCTCGTGAAAAACTCAACTTGTCCTTTTCTTGTATGATAACCTGCGAACCATTGATGAGAGGCAACAGGCAAATTCAATTTTTTTAGATTTCCAGAATGCATTCCAAACATTGTCACACAGTGCTGTGTTGTGGTTTAATGAAGGTCCGACAGTATGGACCAGTACCTTGTACGTTGTTCCAGAGGGCAAATGAGACCAGGTTATTATATGGAGCATGCCAAGGACGAGTGATAGAACCTATCTTATTCTCTAAATATGGATAAACGATGTGATGGATAAGGCAACTGTTTGCTGACTACACTGCAGTGTAAGGCACAGTGTTTTCATAGAGTGTGTTGGAGGCTACAGGATGAGTCGGAGAACATTTCAATTTGATATGATGAATGACAGCTTGCTACAAATGTAGAAAAGTGTCTGTTAATGCCGATGAGTACGAAAAACACTCCTGTATTGTTGGGTACATTAGTAGTGTTGTGCTGAAGGACAAAGACATGGTGATTATCCAGGCTGTAACAGCTGTTAGTGCGGACATTCTTATACATGGGACCTTGATGTTTACACACATCAGCGTGCTGGTTGTTGTTTCTCTGCGTGGAACAGTCTTCCTACAAACACATCAGAAACTTTAGGACCTGAGGCTTTCTGCATGATCATACTGCACCATTAAGAGTATTATGCCTGTCAGTATACACTAAGCGTTTTGTGACCACACGTCCACACTTCACACCCGACTTGCTGCCCAGGGGAAAGACGGTCATTCACTGTTTTCTCTTGCAACATCTACTTAGAGATACTAACCAACTAAATGATATTACTTGTAATGACTACGACTTTTAGACTGCAGTGACATAAATAAAGATGTAATATTGTTCCGTACGCTGTCCTCAGACACCAGTAGAAATACCTGCACTTACATAAAGCAAGTCCCTCTAACTCAGGCCTTACGTTCAGAGGACGTCATTTTTCCAAGTAGAGAAGGAATTAGAATATTTCTTCAAAATATAAGAGGTATTAGAGACAAAATTAGAGAACTGCTTATAGATTATTGGTATATCGGAGCACCACTTAAATAATTTAACACTTCAGAGGCTTCATTTACCAGGACACAGATTAGCTGGCTGTTTTTCAAGGAGTTCCTTGCGGGGTGGAGGAGTGGTTATGTATGTAAAAAACAGTATTCCGTGTGAGTCCACAGACGTATCACAGCACTGCACTGAACACATATTTGAATGTTGAGGAGGGGCAGTTGAATTTAGTGACACTAAACTGCTAACTCTGGTTGTTTTTAGGTCCCCTAACTCTGACTTCAGATTATTTCTACTCAAGCTAGACAGGGTTTTTGGTTAACTTTGTAGGAAGTACCAGAAATTAATTACATGTGCTGACTTCAATATAAATTTTGTGTATGATGGTGCAAGAAAAAGGATGTTGATAAATCTCCTAAATTCGTATATTCTGATGCAGGCGGTGTTTTTTTCAACTACGTTGCAGGGGAACAGTAGCACAGCCATAGGCAACATTTTTATTCATTCTTCATTACTAGATGGGCATTCTGTTAGTAAAAGGATGAATGGCCTTTCAGACCATGATCCACAAATTTTAACACTATAGGGCTTTTGTACAAAAACAAAAGTCACGTATACTTACAAACTATGTAGGAAAGATAATCCAACAGCAATAGACAGTTTCTTAAACCTCGTTAAGGAAAAAGAGAGGCAGGATTTTTATTGTGCCGATAAAATAGATCACAAATATGATGCTTTCCTTAACAGATTTCTCATGCTCTTTGCGAGCTGCTTTCATTGGAACATCCTAAACGTGGTACTAGCAGTAAAAGGCTGCCCGGGTGGCTGACTGGTATGATAAGGATATCATGTAGAACAAAGCGGGATTCATACCAAAATGCTAGAAGCAGTCACTATCAAGCTGCAGTGGCCCATTACAAACAGTAGTGTAAGGTGGTTAAGAATGTCATTAGGAAGGCAAAAATTATGTGGTATGCAAATAGAATAGCTAATTCACACGATAAAATTAATACCATGTGGTCGGTTGTGAAGCAAGTGCCTGGTCAGCGGCACAAGGTCGACGATATAAAGTCAGTTCGTAGTAAAAATATTTCTGTTACTGATAAATCAGATATATGTACAGCATTTAACAATCATTTTCTGAGCATTGCTGATGAATTAAATAAAAATTTATTTTCTAAAGGGAATCATACAATTTTCTTGACAAATGTCTCTCCGAGATTGGTGTCTGAAACACTCCTCTGTGATATTGACAAGAGGGATACTGAGTCAATAATTAAATCGCTGAAGACTAAGGTCTCTCATGGTTATGATGGAGTGTCTTGCAGAATATTAAAGAACCGTGCTACCGTGCTGCACATGTTAGCCCTGTATTTAGCCATATTTGTAATTTGTCCTTTAGGAATGGACAGTTTCCTGAGCGACAAAAGTACTCAGTAGTAAAGCCACTTTATATAAAAGGAGGAAGGGATAATGTAGATAATTTTAGACTTATTTCTATGCCAGCAGTGTTTATAAAAGTTATTGATTTGCTATCAAATGTACAGTTCGGCTTTAGAAGTCATTTAACAACTGAAAATGCTAATTCTCTTTTCTCTGTGACGCACTGGATGGGTTAAACACAAGCTTTCGAACGCTAGGCACATTATTTTATTTAACTAAGGCGTTTGATTGTGTTGATCACAAAATATTGCTGCAGAATTTGGACCATACGGAATATGGGAAGAAGCTCACAATTGGTTCACCTCTTTCTTTAGCAACAAACAGGAAAACATTATTATCAATGTTGAGAATGGCTGTGGTGTGGGGTTTGAGCGGGGTACGGTCAGGTGGGGGATGCCCCACGTATGAGTGAGTGAGTGGGGCAGCTCCTGTTCCTTATTTATAAAAATGACATGCCATCTAGTAAAACGGGTAGCTCAAAACATTTCTGTTTGCTGATGACTCTAGCTTGGTAGTAAAGGATGTTGGGTGCAACACTGGAACGGTTTCACATAGTGCAGTTTATGACCTAAGTTCATGGCTTGTAGAAAATAAACTAACGCTAAATCACAGGAAGACCCAGTTTTTACTGCTTCTGACACACAATTCAACAAAACCCGACGTTTTAATTTTACAGAATGGGTATATGATTAATGAAACGGAGCAGTTCAAATTGCTAGGTGTTCAGATAGTTAGTAAACTGTGATGGAAATCCCACTGTCAGGATCTTGTTCAGAGACTTAAAGCTGCCATTCTTACTATTCGAACGGTATCTGAAGTGAGAGATCGTTCGACACGAAAATTAGTCTACTTTGCTTATATTCATTCGCTTATGTCGTATGGTATTATATTTTGGTGTAACTCTTCCCATTTTAAAAGGATATTTTTGGCTCTGAAACGAGTGGTTCGGGCAGTAAGTGGTGTAAGTTCACGAACCTCTTGTCGACCCCTGTTCACGAGTCTGGGTATTTTAACATTGGCCTCTCAATATATATATGTTAACCGAGGACCTAGAAACGACGGAGAGGCTCCGTCCCTGCCGCAGCCCGACGACGACTACGACAGTCCACTTTACCGCTCCGCCGCCCCACACCGAACCCAGGGTTATTGTGCGGTTCGGACACCGGTGGACCCCCCAGGGAACGCTCACGCCAGACGAGTGTAACCCTTATGTTTGCGTGGTAGAGTAATGGTGGTGTACGCGTACGTAGAGAACTTGTTTGAGCAGCAGTCGCCGACGGTGTAGCTGAGGCGGAATAAGGGGAACCAGCACGCATTTGCCGAGGCAAATGGAAAACTGCCTGACGGACCTAGACACAAATCCGCTGGGCGGATTCGTGCTGGGGACCGGAGCTGCGCCGCGCGGGATTAGCCGAGCGGTCTCAGGCGCTGCAGTCATGGACTGTGCGGCTGGTCCCGGCGGAGGTTCGAGGTCCTCCCTCGGGCATGGATGTGTGTGTTTGTCCTAAGAATAATTTAGGTTAAGTAGTGTGTAAGCTTAGGGACTGATTGCCTTAGCAGTTAAGTCCCATAAGATTTCACACACACACACACACACACACACACACACACACACACACCGGCGCTCCTTCCCACCCGGAAAGCCATGCGTTAGACTGCACGGCCAACCGGTCGGGATTATATATTCCTTACTGTCATTTCTTGTTAACAATATTAGCTTATTCCAAAGAATAAGCAGCATTCACTCAGTTAATACTCGGCAGAAATCAAACCTGCATTTGGATCGGACTTCTCTGACTCTTGTGCAGAAAGGTGTGCAGTATACTGCTGCATCCATTTCAAATAGCTACCACTCGAATTAAAACATCTTAGCAGTAATACACGCGCATTCAAATCGAAACTGAAGAGTTTCCTCATGGGTCACTCCTTCTATTCTGTCGAGGAATTCCTTGAAAAATTAAGGTGATTCTTGTTGTATTGTTGATCGCGTTTACTTAAACTTATGGACAGACGTTTTGTGATTCATAAACGTTTGATTTTGGTCTGTTATTACCTTTATGTTGTAATTTAATGTACTGACACATTCCATGACCTTGGACATTAGCTTGATGTGTAAATAAAAATAAAATAAATTACACCTGTTACACTCTGTATGTCTACGTGTAACATTGCAAAGCGATATGAAATGAAACGCGCAAGTAGTGTCGGCAGTAGCGATGGCGATTTATCGATTTAAATTTATTGGAAGAATTCTGACGAAAATTTAGCGCAGAAATGAAGGAGACCGCGAATAGAACAATTGTGCGACCCATTCTTGAGTAATACTCCAGTACTTTGGGGTCTCCAGAAGTTCGGATTAAATGAAGATATCGAAGCAACTCAGAGACGGTCCGTTTGATTTGTTACTACACACTCTAGAAACACTCAAATATAGCAAAGATGCTTCGTGAAAATAAATGGGAATCCGCGGAGGGATGACACTTTCATTCCGGTAAACACTACTGAGAAAACCTGGACTGTACTGAAGGATTTCACTAATGTGAATATAGAAGCCAAACGCAACATTAAGGTAAGTCTTGGTCTGTTTGTTTGCCGACATTCGATAACGTGTTTTGAATCTCTGTGAACATGGCAAGTTCAGACAATAGTGTTTACAGTATTACAGTCCTACAGTCGGACTCACTTGTTAGCTGCAAGAACTGTTAATACATTTTGCAAAAAACAACGTACCGTTTGTGGAAACGGTGATGAGCACTTGTTCATCAAATACCGCTCATAGGTATGAAACCAACATTACTAAGCTTACAAGTAAACCAAGTGAAAATATAGCACTTGTTTCAGGTCTTACTGTAACCGTTAGTATTGTCCATAGCAGCACTGGTGATGCACAAGTGGTCGAGGGGTATCGTCTTTGATTAGTAACGAAAACGTCTTCGGTCCCAAGTTCGAAACACGAAACTGTTTAAATATTGATTAATAACCAGCATTGGCGGCCGAGGACTTCTGGCATAAGAATCACCCTCGTTCTGGCAACGGCCTTGTCAAAGAGGGCGGTGCAGCGGACGGAGCTTCAGGGCACCCTCTTGACCTCGGGTAAGGAAACTGCTCCTAAGGGCGGAAGAATCAACAATATCAAATATCCAAGTTCATGGAACATGCCAGTAGATGAAACTACAACAGAAAAGTAATAACAGATAAAGATCAAATGTTTATGAACCAGAAAAAAGTCAGTCCATAAGCTTACGTAAACGCAATCAACAATGCAGAAGGCAACGGAAATCACTGCATTAAACACACATAACGTGTATCCACAAGATATATAGCATGTAACTGAAAAAAGTTTCATGATGATATCTCCATTGGAAAAAGATTCCGGAATAGTCCACCATTCGGATCTCTGGGAGGGGACTGCCAAAGGGGAGGTGACCATGAGAAGGTTAGATAACCAATGAAAGGATAACGTTCTACGAGTCGGGACGTGGGTTTGTCAGGAGCTTGAACGTGGTCGGGGGGCTAGAAAATCTGAAAAGATAAATTCTAAGGCTCGTTATAGACATAGTAGAGGCCAGTGAAGTGAAATGGAAAGAAGAAACGGATTTATTGTCAGATGAGTATAGGGTAATATCGCACGGCATCAAATGGCGTAGCGGGAGTAGGATTCATTACGAATAGAAGGTAGGGCAGAGAGTGTGTTACTGTGAACAGTTCTTTGACAGGGTTGTTTCTATCCCAATCGACAGCAAACCAACACTAACGATAGTTCATGTGTAAATGCCGACTTCGCAAACTGAGTATTAAGAGATGGAGGAAGTATATGAGGATATTGAGCGGGTAATACAGTACGAATAGGGAGATAAACATGTAATAGTAATCGGGGACTAGAATACAGTTTTAAGGGAAGGAGAATATGGGCTTGAGAAAAGGAATGAGGGAGGAGAAAGACTGATTCAGTTCTGTAATAAATTTAAGCTAGTAATAGTGAATATTCTGTACAAGAATCGCAAGAGGACGAGGTATACTTGCAAAAGTCTCTGTGATAAGGGAATATTTCAGTTAGATAACGTCATACACATACAGAGATTCCGAAATCAGATACTCGACTGTAAGGCGTACCCAGGAGCAGATATAGAATCAGATCAGAATGTAGTAGTGATGAAGAGTAGGCTGAAGTGTAAGATTTTAGTCACGAAGAACCAATACCAAAGAAGTGGGATACGCAAGTACTAAGGAACGACAAGATACGCTCGAAGTTCTCTAAGGCTGTAGATACAGCAATAAGGAATAGCTTAGTAGCCAGTACAGTTGAAGAGGTATAGACATTTCCAAAAAGGGGCATCAGAGAAGTTGGAAAGGAAACATTGGTACAAAGAAAATAGCTCCGAAGAAACTATACTTCAGTTGATCGGTGAAAGAAGGAAGTATAGAAGTGTTCAGGGAAATTCAGGAATACGGAAATACAAGTTGCTGAGGAATGAAATAAATAGGAAGTCTAGGGTTCAGGGAAATAAAGGAATACAGAAATACAAGTTGCTGAGGAATGAAATAAATAGGAAGCGCAGGGAAGCTAAGACAAAACGGCCGGATGAAAAATGTGAAGAAATCGAAAAAAAAACGAAGGTCGGTAGGATTGACTCAACATATAGGAAAAACATAACAGCCTACGGTGAAATTAATAGCAAGGGTGGTAACATTAAGAGTGCAACAGGAGTTCCACTGCTAAATGCAGACGAGAGAGTAGATAGTTGGAAAGAGTACATTGAAGGCCACTACGAAGGGGAAGATATATCCGTTGTGATAGAAAAAGAAACAGTAGTGGATTTAGAAGAGATAGGAGATCCAGTATTAAAGTCAGAATTCAAGACAGCTTTGGAGGACTTAAGATCAAATAAGGCCGAACGGATAGATAACATTCCAGGAGAATTTCCAAAATCCTTGGCGGAAGTGGGAACAAGACGACTATTCAGGTTGGTGTGTAGGATTTATGAGTAGTCTGGTGACATACCATTTGACTTTCGGAAGAATATCATCCACATGGTTCCGAAGACTGCAAGAGCTGACAAGCACGAGAATTATCGCACATTCAGCTTAACAGCTCATGGCTTAAGAAAAGATAGTCACCAGAGACGCAATCCTGACATGTTGGTTGAAAATGGAACCAAGACTAAAGAAATATCAAGCTACATTCATAGGATTTGTAGACCTGGAAGAAGCTTTAGAGAATGTAAAATTGTGCAAGATGTTCGAAATTCTGAGAAAAATAGGGGTAAGCTATAGGGAGGGACGGTTAGTATACAATGCGTAGAAGAGCCAGAAGGGAATAATAAGAGTGGACGACCAAGAACGAAGTGCTCGGATTAAAAAGTGTGTAAGTCAGGGATGCAGCCTTTCGTCTCTACTGTACCATCGAAGAAGCAATGATGGAAATAAAAGAAATGTTCAGGAGATGGATTAAAATTCAAGGTGAAGGGATATCAATGATAAGATTTGCTGATGACATTGCTATCTTCAGTGGAAGTGAAGAAGAACTACATGATCTGCTGAACTGAATTAATAGTCTAATGAGTACAGAATATGGATTGAGAGTAAATCTAAGAAAGACGAAAGTAATGGGAAGAAGCAGAAATGAGAACAGCGACCGATGGTCATGAAGTAGATGAAGTTAATGGACTCTGCTTCCTGGGCAAAAATATGTCCAGTGTCGGACGGGGCAAGATGGACATCAAAAGCAGACTATCACTGGCAATAAGGGCCTTAATTTGTGGAAGGAATTTCTGAGAGGGTACATTTGGTGCACAACATCGTGTGGTAGTGAAGCATGGGCTGTGGGAAAAACGGAACCGAAGAGAATCGAAACATTTGAGATGTGGAGCTATGGACGAATGTTGAAAGTAAGGTTAAATGATAAGGCAATGAAGACGAATTTCTGCACAGAATCGGAGAGCAAATGGATATGTGGAAAAGATTCACATGGTGAAGGGACAGGACGATAGGACATCTAAGACATCAGGGAATGACTTCCATAATACTAGATGGAGATGTAGAGGAGACAAACTGCAGAGGAGGACAGAGATTGGAATACATTCAGGAAATAACTGAGGACGTCGGTTGCAGGTGCTACTCTGAGATGATGAGTTTGGTACAGGAGAGGAATTCGTGGCACTCGGCATCAAACAAGTCAGAAGACTGATGACTCAAAAAAAGTAGCATTTGAGGATGACCTATGAAGGCTGAAAACCAGTTACGATTGTGTCATAAAAAAGTGATGGAGTTAAAAATAGAAAAAAGTAATACCTTACTCTTAATACATCACATTCATTTCTATATGGCACTGAAACCAACGCTATTTCTGTTTCAGAATTTCTGGGACAGATTTTGAACCTGTCCAGTTTTGAGATGCTGTACCGAGGCTGCTGGTTAATTAATTACCTGGACCCTGTCGATCCTCTTGTCGAGGCCGACGACCTCGAGCCCCCTCCTGAGCAGCGCCCGTGCGGTGGCGGCTCCGATGCCGGAGTTGGCGCCCGTCACCAGGGCGACGCGACCTGCGTACCGCTCCATCCTGACGGCAAGTGGCGCGCCTCAGCGGCTGTTCGCCTCCAGAGGACAGGCGGCCCGCGTAGCTCCGGCGGGGCAGCCCGTTATCGCCCGATCGCAGTCCATACTCCTCTCCGCCGGCGGGCAAACAGATCTGTCTCTCCGATGGACGACTTCAGTGGAACGCCTTAACGAGTAGCTTCTAGAGCCTAGAACAGGTACAAGAGCAGTTTTTGCCTTATTCAAACCGACATTCGGTTTGACCGCAACTGTATGTAAATAAATAAATACGTAGCAGCATTTGTTCCAAACAATTTCTTTGCTCACGACAGGTCTGTAAAGCTACACAACGTCGACGGAGTAAAGTACACATTGGAAATGAAGGCATCGTTCTACGAGGGGCGTTCAACAAATAATATAACATACTTTTTTCTCTGTCCCTTTCTGTTGAAAACATCAAGAATTTGGAATATCACGCTTCAGCTTCTGTAGTTTTATGAAGTTTCGATATGTGGCGGCGCTATATGTCGCCTTCCAAATGGCATCTGTAATGCAGGTGCGTTCAAAGCACAGCGCTGTCATTAAGTTTCTTTTGGTGGAAATCCAGAGTATCGCAGATATTCATAAGTGCTTGCAGAACGTCTACCGAGGCCTGGGAGGGCGTCTGTCATCTCTGCAACAGAGTCGCGCTAACCTGACCTATCTCCCTCGTGCCGGTTCGTTGCACACGGCTGTGACTCCTGCAGTGTTGGAACGTGTGGACGTTTTCATTCGAGGTGACTGACGGATCACAGACAGACACCTCGCTCCAGAGCTGGACATCTCTGTTCGTAGTGTGGACACTCTGAAGTTTGCCCTGCTGCCATCATGAAACTGAAGGATCGACCTCAGCGTGTTCGTTGCCACGAAAATGTGAACGACACATGTCTGCGTATCCAAGAGCTGCAACTGTCGCAGGTTCGAATCCTGCCTCGAGCATGGAAGTGTGAGATGTCCTTAGGTTAGTTAGGTTTAAGGAGTTCTAAGTTCGAGGGGACTGATGACCATAGATGTTAAGTCCTGTAGTGCTCAGAGCCATTTGAACCATTTTTGTATCCAAGAGAAGCTCACAACACTTCACTGGAATGGTCTTCCTCATTCAACCTACAGCCTGGATCTCGCACTTTCCGAGTTCCATGTCTCTGGTCGAAAGAAGAATAGACTCCGCAGGAAGCTGTACGTGGATGATGCTACAAGACGTTGGCTCCGACGTTGGCTCCGACGTGGACCAGCAGGTGGTACCATGCGCACGTACACGTCACCGTTGTAGGGAGGCGTAAGGCCGTCTCATCGGACGTAGATTATGCTGAAAAATAGATGTAAGCGTAGCCTTCCGCAGCCGTTGTCTTCTTCAATAAAATTCTTCAGGGTATCAGACCGCATCGTCATAATTTAAAATGCGCCAACGTTTCGGCCAGCGTTACAGCTAGCCTTCATCAGGGCCTTACGTTAACTGCTAAATGAACACACTTGGTTCCTTAAATAGCTGCACGAGAAAACCGTGTCGTTACTTGATTGGCTGTAAAAGGAGGAGGAGGAGGGGTAAAAGGTATGCTTTATTGGTGTTTCCTTTTATATCTGTCATTGGCTGAAATAGCTGTTTTCTATTGGTCTTTATATTAATCCACCCCATTGGAGGAGACGGACGAATAGCGAACAGGTGATGGCTGTGACGTCACACTGTTTCCATGCTGTCCAGAAGCCGGCTGCGGCGTGCCATTGCTTTGTGTGCTCGCGACCACTGCTGCGGCTCTCCTCGTGTCTGCATGGGCCGCCACGGCTCTGCCGCCGCTCCGTAGCCCTGCTATTGCAGGCAGCCAAGACCTCGGAAGCTTGTACCCGTCCTCTCTATTCATGTTGGCGGGTCTTTTGGCTATTTCTATCGCCTCTCTAATCTTTCTTTTGAAAGTGAGAGGCTGTTTCGCCAGGACGCGGGCTTCTTGAAAAAATATTGGTTTCCCGCACTCGTCTCGGTGTTCCGCCACTGCTGACTTAGTGTGTTGTTTCAGGCGGATATATCTTTCATGTTCCGAGAGCCTTGTTCTAATCGGACGTCCCGTCTCACCTATGTAGACTAATCCACACGCGCAACCAATTTCATACACGCCAGCTGTGTGTAGTTTGTCAACTGCATCCTTGGTAGAACCGAGCATGTCTGATATTTTGTTTCTGCTTCGGAAAATTGGTTTGATGTCGGCTTTTCGTAGAAGTTTGCCAATACGTTCGGTGACCCCTTGTACATATGGTAACACAGCAATGCTCTGTGCCTCCTTCTGCTCTTCCCTATTAGTCTTCTCCCTTGTCGACATGGTGCTGTCTATCATCTGCTTCCCATAGCCATTAGTTCCGAAGATGGACCTGAGGCGTTCAAGTTCTGTCTTCAGATGTTCTTCGTCGCTTATCCTGTACGCTCTCTTCGTTAGCGTGTGCAGGGCGGACTTCTTCTGCGTGGGGTGATGGTGGGAGCAGGCGTGAAGGTACCTGTCCGTATTGGTTGGTTTCCTGTACACTTTGTGGCCAAGTTTACCATCAGGTTTTCGATAAACTTCCACGTCGAGATAAGGCAGCACCCCATTCTTCTCTGTTTCCATTGTAAACTGAATTTTCCTATGCTGTTGGTTAAGGTGCTTGTGGAAGTTCTGTAACTCCTCCTCTCCGTGGGGCCAGATGACGAAAGTATCATCGACATAGCGAAGCCAACAATTTGGGCGTAATGGTGCGGACTGGAGGGCTGTTTCCTCAAATGCCTCCATGAAAATTTCTGCTGCGATAGGCGATAGGGGTGTGCCCATAGCTACACCGTCAGTTTGTTCATAAAATTGACCTCTCCACTTGAAATAGGTGGTCGTCAGACAGTGGCGCACAAGCTCACATAAATCAGGTGCCACGCGTTCTTCTAAGATGTTCACAGTATCTGACACTGGGACATTCGTGAATAGGGATTTGACGTCGAAACTAACCATCAGATCTTGGTCCGTAACACGCATTTCCTTTAGGAGAGACACGAAGTGAGAGGAATCCTTAACGTAGGACTCGGTTTGATGCACTAGGTGTCGGAGCCTAGGTGCCAGTTCTTTCGCTAGGTAGTAGGTCGGCGAATTTATACTGTTTACTATGGGCCTTAAGGGGAAGTCTGTTCTGTGTACCTTCGGTACACCATATATCCTTGGTGCCTGTGTCACTTGCGGGATGAATCTTCTGGCCTTGTCGAAGTTGATTCTAGAGTGCTTGAGCAGTGCCTGCGTCGTTTTGATTACCTTGGCCGTCGGATCTCCCTGAAGTTTCTTGTAGATAGGTTCTGCGAGAATATCTTCCATTCGTTTGTTGTAATCAGTTGTGTCCAAGACTACAGTGGCGTTGCCCTTATCTGCCTGTACCACTACTAAGAGGGGGTTGTCCCTGAGTTCCTTGATGGCATGGTATTCCTCAGCGTTGATGTTTTGCTTCGGTGGCTTTGCTTTATTCAGAACTCTGACCGTTTCCTGCCGGATCTTCTCCGCCTCGGCCTGTGGCAGATGACGTACCGAAGCCTCTACGGATTCTATGATATCTTCTTTTGGAACTCACTTAGGTGCGACTGCGAAATTCATCCCCTTGGACAGAATTGCTGTGGTTGCTTCGCTCAAGGTGTGGCTGGAGAGGTTGACCACTGTCCGTCGCCTGTCCAGCGTCAATGTTTCGTCCGTGGCTTTCTGTTGTACTTTGTCGTACTTTCTCATCTGGCGGTTAGTAATACTATTGCTGGTCCTTGATGCTTGCTGAAAGGTTAACCTGTCGACTTTATCCCAGTCTTCCATCTGAAGTTTTCCGGCCAGAAATAGGTGCAGATCACACAAATTCCTGTTGTGAGCATCGAGACTTTTGCGGATGTTGCGCATCCTTTCCCGTAGCAATGCTTTACTGGCTTTAACACAGATATTCCTCGCCTTGTTCGTTTTTATGTGAGACGTCAACCGCAAAGAATACGGCACAACACTCGTGTCTCTGCATATCTTCAAAAAAGCAAGGACATTCAGCAGTTTACATCTTTTTAAACGCAGTGTTTCTAACTTCTTGATGTTTCCGTGGATTTCCTGCCCATACAGGTTGGTTAAATGTAAGCGTAGGCTTCCGCGGCCGTTGTCTTCTTCAATAAAATTCTTCAGGGTATCAGACCGCATCGTCATAATTTAAAATGCGCCAACGTTTCGGCCAGCGTTGCAGCTAGCCTTCATCAGGGCCTTACGTTAACTGCTAAATGAACACACTTGGTTCCTTAAATAGCTGCACGAGAAAACCGTGTCGTTACTTGATTGGCTGTAAAAGGAGGAGGAGGAGGGGTGAAAGGTATGCTTTATTGGTGTTTCCTTAATTATCTGTCATTGGCTGAAATAGCTGTTTTCTATTGGTCTTTATATTAATCCACCCCATTGGAGGAGACGGACGAATAGCGAACAGGTGATGGCTGTGACGTCACACTCTTTCCATGCTGTCCAGAAGCCGGCTGCGGCGTGCCATTGCTTTGTGTGCTCGCGACCAGTGCTGCGGCTCTCCTAGTGTCTGCATGGGCCGCCACGGCTCTGCCGCCGCTCCGTAGCCCTGCTATTGCAGGCAGCCAAGACCTCAGAAGCTTGTACCCGTCCTCTCTATTCATGTTGGCGGGTCTTTTGGCTATTTCTATCGCCTCTCTAATCTTTCTTTTGAAAGTGAGAGGCTAAGCGACGAAGGCTAAGCGACGAAGAACATCTGAAGACAGAACTTGAACGCCTCAGGTCCATCTTCGGAACTAATGGCTATGGGAAGCAGATGATAGACAGCACCATGTCGACAAGGGAGAAGACTAATAGGGAAGAGCAGAAGGAGGCACAGAGCATTGCTGTGTTACCATATGTACAAGGGGTCACCGAACGTATTGGCAAACTTCTACGAAAAGCCGACATCAAACCAATTTTCCGAAGCAGAAACAAAATATCAGACATGCTCGGTTCTACCAAGGATGCAGTTGACAAACTACACACAGCTGGCGTGTATGAAATTGGTTGTGCGTGTGGATTAGTCTACATAGGTGAGACAGGACGTCCGATTAGCACAAGGCTCTCGGAACATGAAAGATATATCCGCCTGAAACAACACACGAAGTCAGCAGTGGCGGAACACCGAGATGAGTGCGGGAAACCAATATTTTTTCAAGAAGCCCGCGTCCTGGCGAAACAGCCTCTCACTTTCAAAAGAAAGATTAGAGAGGCGATAGAAATAGCCAAAAGACCCGCCAACATGAATAGAGAGGACGGGTACAAGCTTCCGAGGTCTTGGCAGCCTGCAATAGTAGGGCTACGGAGCGGCGGCAGAGCCGTGGCGGCCCATGCAGACACGCGGAGAGCCGCAGCAGAGGTCGCGAGCACACAAAGCAATGGCACGCCGCAGCCGGCTTCTGGACAGCATGGAAACAGTGTGACGTCACAGCCATCACCAGTTCGCTATTCGTCCATCTCCTCCAATGGGGTGGATTAATATAAAGACCAATAGAAAACAGCTATTTCAGCCAATGACAGATAATAAAGGAAACACCAATAAAGCATACCTTTCACTCCTCCTCCACCTCCTTTTACAGCCAATCAAGTAACGACACGGTTTTCTCGTGCAGCTATTTAAGGGACCAAGTGTGTTCATTTAGCAGTTAACGTAAGGCCCTAGCTGCAACGCTGGCCGAAACGTTGGCGCATTTTAAATTATGACGATGCGGTCTGATACCCTGAAGAATTTTACTGAAAAATAGAGTTTCGTATCCAAAGGAGAGGGAAACAATATCCTACACTGGAATGGCAAATCAAACCAAACTGCCTTCAGAAATATCTGTTGTATTACACACTGAACGTCCCTCATATTATTATTTCTTCAAATAGCTTCAGGCATTGGTCCACACAACTAAGTACTAAATGTGTAAACACGAAAAAAATTAAACTGCAAACCCCTTGGGTACAGGTTTTCTCGGCAGGTATGTTGACTTTTCAGGGGTATCAGAAGAACGATCATTTGAAGGCGAAATATTCATATGGACATATTCTCGAATAGTTTTAGAGATAGTATAGTTTCATATTCAGCTTCAGTGCTGTTCAATAAAATATCGGGTTTACACATGTACAGATATATAACAGGTAGTAAATGTTACAACGTATGCTACAAAGTGTCAATTGAAAAATATCATTTTTTGTAACAGATTCACCTTAAGCCCTCTTGTGCATGTCACATTACAAGTGTTTTACAGTTGACAATAAATTCTAGAGTATCCCACAGTCAGCTTCATTGCATACGCGGACTCTATGGAGGACATGTACTGTTGGTTGTGCGAGTGTTTCAGTACGTTCCCTAATGAGAGCAGCAGCTTCAATGATTACACCAAGCAGTAGTATGATATCCGTGTCATTCAGAGTTAGGCTTTACAATAAAGTTATGAAATGAAAGAAAAAGGTAATAAGCATAAACATATATTATCGTGAAAGATACCTTTGGCGATAACTAATTTACAGATTCGATGATTCAGAGAAATTAGAACTTAATGGAGTGAGAAGTAACAAATTCCATCCAGATTTAGGTTTCAGTGATTTCCCGAAATCGCTCCAGAGAAATGTCGGGGTAGTTCCTTCGAAAGGGCACTGCCGATTTCGTTCCCCACCCTTAACAGAATGCGAGCTTGTGCTCCATCTGTAATGACCTAGATATGGACGGGGCGTTAAATCCAATCTTCCTTCTTTTCCTTTCGTTTTCTCTTATGTTTTACACACTCCAGTAAAATGGAGACTGTCATCTTTAACTGCAATTTGCATTTGCCTTAACTGCAAGCCTTTGACACTTCCCCCAATACGGGAGGGATATTAGTGTGAGTGTGTGCTGTTGTATGGGAGTTGAGTAAAAACAAGGAAACACCGCAAGAAATGCAGGCGTGAACATAAATTCAATCCTAGCCAAGGCGGCAGTGTGCGCCGTTCTATTTCGCAACAAACGCCATCCGTGCAACGATCACATTACGTTGAAAATGTCAGTTGTAGACAAAAGAGTTTTCTGCTCGGTTGTGACAGCATTATGTCGGACTTAAGTGTATTCCGCGGCTGTTGCGCGTAATACTTTATCTAACAGACTATTTGTGTCAGTTGTTATACTCGTCGTATACTCACTGGTGATTGTAGCAGTTACGCGGACCGATTAATTCCACAACACTGTATCCAGTCGCTCCAGATGTCCTTCAAGATACTTCTATATTAATTATCTCTTCTATGTATAATTCGAAGAAATCGACTTGCGTTCCAGCTTGCAAGCTGCTGGCTCATTACTGACTGCAATAAAAGTTCGTTTCTGCGTGCTCCCCTGCACAGATATGCTGCCACATGTTTTCAAAAGGTTCAAGCTTAATTGGCCATTGTCGATTACTGCATTCACTATGATATCGCCCCATGATAGAAGAACAGTACTCATCTTCTATAGCAGTGGAATAAAGATACCCTTCAGTTTCACAATCAGCTTAATCTCATTAAATTATCGGTATGTTTAATAATCTCTATCGTGTGCCCGCATATCGTATGACAATACAGGCGCGTGACTTCCAGGCCAAGAGTTTTACCAAACAGAATGTGATGCTCTCCTGATCACAGAAAATGTTTCGGAACAGTTTAAAGTTGGGTTTCTTCCCAAAAATTCAGCTAACAAACCCAGTAATAACCCAGAATATTTTAACAAGCGTGATGTTTTCGGCTATGGAAGCCACATCCACAAACTGATCAAAAAGAGAGAAACTCATTAAAAAAGCATCGAGAGTATTTGTATTTGTCCAAAATAGAAAACAGTCACTGTCATCCTGTCTCAAGAAAGACCTGCGAAGTTACACCCTCACAACATAACACAATCTCGGGACAAAGATGAAAACTATCACATTTCATGTATCGGTGACGAAAACAATACATCTTTCAATGAGAGAACATATCGAAAGATATGCCAAGAAATTTTAGGTCGTACAGATCAGATGAGGTTCAGATCCATATCCGTGGATGGTCTTGCACTGAAATTCAGTGCAACAGGAAGTAAGCTAAAATATCAAATTGGGTGAGACAGTTATCAAAAAATTTGCGTCAAGTAGTGAGGACAACAGAGAAAACAAAGAATTCAGCCTTTGTTTTGCTTGATTTTGCGAAGAATACTTTTCTCAATTATCGGCTTTCCTAGCTAAGTACCACCTGTAAATAATTAGCGTTACACATGTCTGTGTCGTTGTGGAGATCAGTCGAAGACTGCTTCCTGTTCTGTGTAAAGCTCTTCAGCTCTACGTAACTACCGAAATTTACATAAATTTTAACCACAATGTACATCAATTTGAACCTGATTACTGTACTCTAGCCCTGGTCTTCTACTGTACTTTTAACTCTCCACTCTTCCTCCATTTCGAAACTGACAATCCTCGATTCCTTTTGCCGTGTCTTATCAAAATTAAATTTGCTTGTTATATTTGCACATTGCCAACCTTCAGTTACTTATGTGTCGCTTATTCGCGACGAACTTCTGTTGTTATCGCAGAACCCACTGATAAACTTTCGCTGCAGCGCCTGTTACGGTAGTTTCTCTGTTTGAGTTATTTAGGACCTGAATAACCTAAGCCAACCAAGGGAAAGAGAGCTGAGACGTTAGGCATTCTTTTACAAATTCCGAAGGAAAACAGGAGGCTGTGATAGAGAAAGGTTTCCTTTCTTACGGTGTAAAATGGTGTACCATTGAGACTGACAACTGTGCGGCTGGTCCCGGCAGAGGTTCGAGTCCTCCCTCGGGCATGGGTGTGTGTGTGTTTGTCCTTAGGATAATTTAGGTTAAGTAGTGTGTAAGCTTTGGAACTGATGATCTTAGCAGTTAAGTCCCATAAGATTACACACACATTTGAACATTTGAGACCGACTGTATATACGTGAGGGGCGTTCAGTAAGTAAAACAACCATTTCTTTTTCCTGAGAGCGTATTATGGGTTCAAATACGCCATACTATTCCCCACAGGATTTGCCTACAAAAGTCTATTTTTCAACATCACCTCCGTTCAGTGTGACAGCCTTATGCCACCCTACTGGGAGGGCCTGTAGTCTCGCATGGTACCATTCTACTGGCCAACGTCTGAGCCACCGTCTAGCTGTATCAGTAAGCTCTCCATCACCCACGTACTGCTTTCCGCAGAGTGCATCATTCGTTGGACAAGCAGATGGAAGTCTGAAGGTGCGAAATGTTAGCAGATGACTTTGAGTGAGTCAGCACCACCAACAGAGACACACAGCTGTGCAGCCTGGCGTCTGATTGTGACTCATGGGTCACTTGGAGACAGAGAGCCCACACATTGCAACACTGCAGGAGTGACAGCTGTGTGCGGCCGGCCGGCAGGCTGGCTGTCAGGCAGATTTACGCGACCTTGTTGCGATGATGCCAGACACCTCGCCCAGTGACTCACCGTGATTTTGTTCACTGCCAGATCTCCGTAGACATTCTGCAAGCGGCCTGAATATCTGTGATACTCCAGTTTTCCGCCAGAAGAAACTCAGTGACAGCTCTCTGCTTGTAATGCACCTCCGTTACAGGCGCCATTTCGAAGGTTACGTATAGCGCCGCCACCTGTCTGAATTCCATGAAACTGGAGGGTGTGAAGCAGAAATATATCACGATGCCTCACAACAAAATATGCATCTTGTAACAAAATATGCATCTTGTAACAAAAATGGTGGAGCAAAAAAAAAAATGCTTTTCATTACTTGTTGACTGCCCCTCATATATGACGAGAAGACTGTGAGAGTTGTAATATCCACGCCTATATTTTATTCAGAATAACATTCACGACAGCACTGTGTGTAGAAAGTGAATGAACATGCTCATGATATTAATAAAAAGGACTTTGTCGTTAGTAAAATAATAAATAATTATTGTCAATAGCATAATTTAATATTTTGTAAAAAACTATATCTTAGACAATACTTACAGAAAAACATAAAGGAAACCTCTTTGTTATCTGACTCTTCTAGGATAATCCTTCTTCTTGTCCGAAGTGTTGTACTGATAGGATGTGACTGATGTCTGGTAACACAGAGGTCAGTAAAAAACCGTAATATGTTGCTAATTTAATATTTGGTAATAACAGTTTGTGTCACTGAAATAAATCTTCTGTGATTGGAGTTTTACTTCGTTTTGATTCTCGTCATATGTAAATGTTAAGTTTCCTGATCAGCTACAAAGCAGCGCAACCATTGGAGCTATTGATCTACAGCGTGGTTTATTGGTAAACGCTGAATAATAAGCGATTAACACTAAGAAATATTTTCAAATGTTAATGCATATAGTGAAGGTACAAAAAGGTTTAATATATATTATTTGTTAGTATTAAAACAGGGGTTGGAGCAGAATTGATAACTCATTGCCTTACGTTAGCTGCCATCTTAGTCAAATACTGCAGTGATAGTTTTTAATTGACTTTATATACAGACATAAATGTTGTTGCTCATAATAGCGATAATAAATCTCTATTGGTGGCCCAGAACCTAATCTGAGGTAATAAATTCCAATTAGACTGTGAATTATCTCTAAATATAGTGAACTTCTATGAAAGGAAACAGCATCTTATGTGATACAAATTCGTATAAGCTGATGTATGAAGCTTGATTATTTCTTAACTTTTATGAAATATTTTGACACGAAAAAATACATTAGTGTTGTGTGCGTGAGGTTTTGTGCGACAAAACTGTTCATTTTGCTTAGGGGAAAGTGTTGCCGCCTCGAATAACAGTAGCGTTAAATTCGATAAAGGATCTGTAACTAGTAAAAAGAGTATTATGAAATAGCACTGAAAATTACTAAAAATCAATACTCTTGTTTAATTCAGATTACACACCATACATTTAGCTTGTTTGCTGGAATGTATATGATTACTTTTGTGGGTGAACTTAGTGCCATTTACAATGCTTGGCAGACAACATTGCTACACATTCCCAGGTGGAGATTTGTCTAACAAAATAACGATCACTAGCCGTGAAAAGCAGTTATTGAATGAAACCTCATGTTACATTAATAATAAGTAACTAGTTTTATTGCAATCTTGCTGAAATTGTATAACACGCAGTCAAATCACAGAGTAAGCAATATATTAAAGCAGCAGTGGGTTTGTGTGTGTTAAGTCCTTGTATGATATTACAGATCCTCTTATACGACTATTCTGCATCTGAGATGACCATCGTTTTCTTTACTAAGTATTTGGCGAGAAATGTTGGGCTGTCGACGTGATAAATAGAGTTTATGTGTCACCGGAATAAATCTTCTTTGATTGGAATTTTATTTCATTTTGATTTTCATCTTATGTAAATGTTAAGTTTTCTGATCAGGTACAAAGGAGCGCATTCTACAGAATGCCATGGGAGAGTGCCTTTCTGCGGTTACAGTTCACTTTTCCAGTTTCCGTTTATAAACTGCGTTCAATTGGCCATCAGGATAAGCAAGTCGGTATTTCATCCACCACATACATTTTGCATTGTCTATTCCTTTCAAAACTTTGTGAAATAACTGGTCTTTCTATGCTGTGCTGAGACGAAGAATTGTTTCAACTAACCTTAATTAGATTCGTCTAGGTTAAAACACGCCCATTGCTGAAAAAAATTACTGATATCGTCTAAATTTTCATAACTGAGCATTCTGCGGGCCGAGCTTTCGGCATGTAACGTGACCATTTTCGAAGTTCCATGTTTCCTTTTGCACAATGTTGTTCTGGCGTAACCAGAAGCGCCAGAACGGAGCTGAAGAACGCAAGAGAAGAGAAGGCGGTGAAACAACGTCAGCCAGTGGTGCGCTGATTAGGACCGCACCACGACAGCAGCGGCCTCTACGAGAGGAGAACATAAGCGCCGCTCCTGCCAACCTTGGCCGCTCAGTATTCGGACAGCATCAGCACGGCCCAGCAGGGAGTGCTATGATGATACCAGTGAAGTGTGATCCATATCAACTGCTTGCATTAACACTGTATATAGCAAAGGCCACTTATTTGCATATCGCCCATAGCTTGCGATCACTTATTGTAAATACAAGTTAAGTTTTGTCATTCTTCTTATTTGTAATAATAACTATTAATGTGATTTTGCGTGAATTGTTGTACAACATTCCGAGAGCGCACCATCCGTTAGGCATTCTACGCGAGAAGAATGGGCAGGACCCCACAAATGTTTATCATTCTCAGACACGCACTGCGCCGAACTGGCTGAAGTCGCTTAATTGAATTTGGTCGTAATTTCTTTTTTTTGTTTTGTTTTTATTAATGTGTGCAAAGGGAAATCTAACGCAAACTTGAGAACGGCCGATGAGGGATAAAATTTAAATATGTCTTCTCATAGATTTTAATTACAGGGCAGTTGGGCTTAATGAGCGCAGGAATATTGGATGGTGTGCTGGAATGCACGTTAGCGAGAAGTTTGGCTTAGTAGTTGACTCCAGGCTACATTTATTCACGAAACAGAATGAAATACTCTACTCCTGTAAACACTTATAATGTAGAAAGTCCTTTCACTATCGATCAGTGAGGGGTGTCTGCTTTAACTATTTTAGTCAACAGTATTCCGTAGGGATTAGGTTAAGTGAAAAATTCAAACTGGACACTCAAGTGAAACAAAAATCCAGACACTTGAAGAGAGCAGACGACAAGGTCACCATCTCTAGGGCAGACGATCTGCGAAAACTGGCTTCAAGCCGACAATGCAAAGAAATCAAGAAACTTAATAAGGATCGTGATGCAAGAAGTAAATCATGACTGGATGAGGAACAAGGCCTTCCCTAACTGAATCTAGTTAAACGACCAGATATTTATCACTCACGAAGTGTCCAAAAAGTGCTTCCGACAAATGAATTAAAAATCGCAGATACTTCCTAACGTGAAAATACTTACTATCTCACAACTAAAATCACATTTCTAGTGAGCACAGCAGTGGCAGTGACACTAAACAGACCCCGAACAGCGTCTGCTGACTTTGAACAACTTTCAGTCTGCAGCAACTCCGAGGACAGAGACAGATAAAACCTTGGAAGTGGCGAACTGACCAGTCGACAAAGCGACTCTGCAGTGGTGCCGAGCGTCTCCTCCAATCAGGAGACAGCAGACACAGCACCTGGTTTCTCATTTCAGTATTTCCTAAGCATAAAAAATTGAAGCAATCGTTTTTCTTGCGCGGTGATCTTCAAGGAACCAATCGAGAAGCCACTCGTTACGAATGAACAAGCAGACCGAGCTTCCCCCCTCTGCTCGCACCCGCTAGACTGCCGACACAACGTAGCCCCTGGGAAAAGATCGAACGGCCATTCCACGGTCCAAGACGGGACCGTAGAGGACCATCTAAATTATCGATGTGCGTGCGTTCGTATTTACACAGACATTCTCACAACCAACTAATCATCCATGTTTCGTAAAGGTCGGTAAGGGTACGAAATATGTTGAATATCGAGCGTAATAAAACCGAGAATAAGTCATATCCGTCCCCAGTGTGAATTCTTCCCCTGGTATGATAAAAAAATCTAAGAAAATGCAAGCAGAAAAGAGACAGTCTGCAGAACATAACAAAGTTACTGCACCCTTCCTACGTAAAACATTTGTCTTCCCGAGATACAACAATAATTATAATGGACAAGGGAAATCTAAAATGGTTATCTCTGATACGCACCTTTCATCAATTAAATTAAGTACAAATTTTGTAGTTAAGCAGAAGTGAACAATCCTGATAGTAATGAAACAAAATATTGTCATTGTAGTATATACGTTTTTCGTATACTAGATGCACCAAAGATAACGATTAGCGCCCTGTCTTTGAGCACACGTCAGACATCTACATCATACTCAAGCCACCAAACGGCATGGAAGGTAATTCTGGTGCCACTAATAGATCAGCCATTCCTTGTTACACGAACGAATAATGTGTGTGTCAGCTTCTTCTAGTTTATAAACACAAGCTCATTTCTTATCATTCTATGTTTCACAGATGGCTAACTGTTATGTGTTGCATGACACTTGTAACTTCATCTACGTTAATTGAACATGACAACGATCAATTCTCTATCATTGTGGACCATCTAGATTCATTAATGCTCTCACGTATTGAGCCTTGGTAATTACAACATTAGCTAAGTAACTGCACGTGCCACCTGAGGCAAATTTTTGTGTATCACTAGGCTATACTGGAAACCACTTCATAATCCTTTGCAATAATATCGTTGGTGTGATAAATAATCGGGTCTCGAGTATTAAGATTTGTTTGATCTTTTCTATATAGATTATCTCCATCGACTTAGTGATTCTACACATTTAATGTGTCCTTCATACGACCATGATGAAGTTGCCAAAACAATAATCTTCTGTTTTTTGGCATATACAATTCTACCCCAAAGAAGAGCATAAATGAGATGGGTGCTCAGATTTATAAAATAGTTAAGATAGTACACTTAAAGTACATACCTGTAAGTTAGCTATTGAGAGTAACCTTAAGCTTAAGCTTCTTAGAATAATTCTATTGATATGCTAGCTATGTGTGTTTCATTTACATCGCATCCACACTCTAATATCATATTTTTGTATTTTGTACTACTTTCACATATTAGCTGTTGATGTTCACTTACATCACAACAGTCAGGCCATAGCTTTGACTAAGTCATTTCATTTTTGTGACGATTTACATTTGTCTCTTATGCAAGAGCTTTTTGAATCTAAGTATTTTGCACAACTTCTACTGTTAATTGTAAATAATTTAAATCATATTACAATCATGACTTCGATATGGCTAACATCTTTCAAGTATCATTCCTGGGAACTTCTCACATTTTACTAGATCAGTGTTACACGTATTACTAATGTTGTTGATCAATACCATAGAATACAATTACCCTCACAGACACTGATGATAATTTCAGGAGGAACATATTGAAATTTATCAAGATTATTTATCAAAGAAATTTTGTGCTATTTAGTGGATAGTGAAATATTTTATTTCTGATTGTACTTGCGAATAAGTACGACTTCCTAGCAGTAGATGTTGCGAAAAGCGATCAGCTTGGAATGTGTTCTTGTATTTAGTTCATGAAAAAGTTTCAAGCCTGCTCTCCCGTTTTAAGAGAGTCTGATGAAAGTTGTCCATTATACTTGGATATTTGCCAAATTCTACAGATTCGGTTTGTTTCATCTAAGTTATCTACAAAGGGATTATTTCTCTCACCTTTGAACCTACTGATTGACTTTCGTTATGTGATCTGCTGTGATAGTGTACATAATAAGGTTAATAAGAGCAAGAGGGCCCCAGCCAACGAGGTAATCAGGTCCAAAGTCATTGGCCATATAAAAGCAGAACAATAATGAAGGCTTCTTATTCATCTGCCCATGACTATGGTAGGGATAGGATGTTCTGTCTTATAGTGTGAAATAATGTGTTGTTGAAGGTGCCTGCATTTACACATGCTGAGAATATATATGACACATTGAAACTATTGCTGCTTTCACATACACACACAAACAGGTGTGTGTCTTTATACGCACACACACCCCTATGATAATCGGGTATTCATTGGACAAATATATTATACTAGAACTGACATGTGATTACACTTACACGCAATGTGGGTGCATAGATCCTGAGAAATCATTACACAGAATAGCCACCTCTGGCCGTAATAACAGCACTGATACGCCTGGGCATTGGGTCAAACAGAGCTTGGATGGCGTGTACAGGTACACCTGCCCATGCAGCTTCAACAAGATACCACAATTCATCAAGAGTAGTGACTGGCGTATTGTGACTGGCCAGCTGCTCGGCCACCATCGATCAGACGTTTTCAATTGGTGAGAGATCTGGAGAATGTGCTGGCCAGGGCAGCAGTCTAACATTCTCTGTATACAGAAAGGCCCGTACAGGACCTGAAACATGCGGTCGTGCATTATCCTGCTGAAATGTAGGGTTCGCAGGGATCGAATGAATGGTAGAGCCACGGGTCATAACACATCTGAAATGTAACGTCCACTGTTCAAAGTGCCGTCAATACGGACAAGAGGTGACCGAGACGTGTAACCAATGGCAACCCATACCATCACGCCGAGTGATCCGCCAGTATGGCGATGACGAATTCACGCTTCCAATGTGCGTTCACCGCGATGTCGCCAAGCACGGATGAGACCATCATGATGCTGTAAACAGAACCTGGATTCACCCGAAAAAAATGACGTTTTGCCATTCGTGCACCCAGGTTCGTCGTTGAGTACACCATCGCCGGCGCTCCTGTCTGTGATGCAGCGTCAAGGGTAACAGCAGCCATGGTCTCCGAGCTGATAGTCCATGCTGCTGCAAACGTCGTCGAACTGTTCGTGCAGATGGTTGTTATTTTGGAAACGTCCCCATCTGTTGTCTCATGGATCGAGACATGGCTGCCCAGTCCGGTACAGCCATGTGGATAAGATGCCTGTCATCTCGACTGCTAGTGATACGAGGCCGTAGGGATCCAGCACGGCGTTCCGTATTACCCTCCTGAACCCACCAATTCCATATTCTGCTAACAGTCATTGGATCTCGACCAACGCGAGCAGCAATGTTGCGATACGATAAACCGCAATCGCGGTAGACTACAATCCGAACTTCGTCAAAGTCGGAAACATGATGGTACGCATTCTTCGTCCTAACACGAGGCATCACAACAACTTTTCACCAGGCAACGACTGTCAACTGCTGTTTGTGCATGAGAAATCGGTTGGAAACTTCCCTCATGTCAGCACGTTGTAGGTGTCGCCACCGGCGCCAATCTTGTGAGAATGCTCTGAAAAGCTAATCATTTGCGTATCACAGCATCTTCTTCCTGTCGGTTAAATTTCGCGTCTGTAGCACGTCATCTTTGTGGTGTAGAAATTTTAATGGCCAATAGTATGTATATCTGTGTGTGTGTGTGTGTGTGTGTGAGAGAATCAACAATAGTTTGTAGGTGTCAGACACTTTATTAAGAGCAAAACTGCCCTGGGCATATCTAACCGTTATGCACTATGAAATGCTGGCAGTGGGCGAGCCATGTTGACTAGTGCAAATCTGTCTAGCTCATGCCAGAGTGACTAGCAGTGAATACGATTCTTTGAAATAGCTTGCGTTCTGTTTGTGAAATCCCTTTATCTTGCGGTAGGCTTTAGCAAGTCGGTATTTCATTCACTTAATAAGCTGTACCGGACATGATCTTCTAATATTCGTTGAAAAACTGATTTTTGTAGGGGTGTACTAAGGACAACTTGTGATTCATGTTACTTTAGGTGATGTCATTATCGGGAATTCTGGGTATATGAGGCACAATAATAGCCCAAGTTATAAATCTTATACGTTTTATTTCAAATCCATACCAACGATAGATTAAGTTAAATGAATTACAGTTTTTGGGATTCAACATGTGTTAGCTACTAAACAAGCCTTTTTGGAAGCATTGGGTGGAAGTAACAAGTTAAATACTCTCGTGGCCAATTCTATTTATATTTGATTCGGAACTAGTTACCAATAATGAATATTCAGAATTACGATACTTTTTGTTTTATTAAGCTACTTTTTTGAGAGGGCACCTGCATCGATCTGATTACTCGTTTTGTGGTATTACAAGCTCGCCACAGATAGATAATCATATTACGTATTAACGCACAACTACTACTCATATATTACTAATGAGAGGAAAGCTAGATCCTAGGAACATTCAACTTGTTTTCAGTAAAAGGAAAAGTTAACCAGCAGTAAATATTTTAAAACGCTCCCTTTTTCAGAAAAATTCTAGGACAAGGTTTTTTGTTTCTGAGTTTGCAATACTAATAAGGACAAATGTTGTTTTTATGTTACCTGGCATGTGTCCATTCCTGAAATGACCTCGCCCATGTTACCGTACAAAACGAACGATGTGACAGTGGTGTGCTTAGCAACACACTGTTTGGGTTTTTGGCACATTACTTACGCTAACACAATGGATACTGATCATGAGCAAAGAGTGAGTGTAAAGTTGTGCATCAAGCTCTGGAATACGTCTAGTGAAACTGGGCAATAAATGCAGGCGAGGCACTTTCAAGAACACAAAGGGTTTCGTGAAGACAGAGATTCAAATCAAGACGAACACGATCTGGTCGCCCGTCTGCAGCACATACCGATGCAAACGTGGAGCGTATAAGGTTTTTATAGCAAGCGACTTGCAGCTGTGCGTGTGATATCAGAAGAACTCAATTTGAATCTTGATGTGTGTCTTAAGATTTTATGCGAAGATTCAAGCAAACGGAAAATTATTGCCGTACTCGTCCCTCACACACTAACAGACCGACAGAAAGAGGAAAGGGAAGAGTGTCTGCTGAAGTACTGGATAGTCATTCCACATTTCCGTCAAACGTTATTGTTAGCGCTTAAGTTTGGTCTACCGTTAACGCCCTCACATGAAGCGTCAAATGCTGAATGGAGGAATATTCTGGATCATGAGCCTCGAAAATTGTAAAAAACGACAATCTTCGAGAACAAAGACAATGTTGAACGCATTTTTTGATACTAAACGATTAGTTCGCCACGACTATGACCTCCATATCAAACAGTGAACCAAACTGCTTACATCAATGTCTTGAAAGGTTTGCAACAATCAATTCGACATCGCCGCCCTAATATGCGGCATTCACAAGACTGCTTCTTACTGCACGATAATGCAAGACCCCTTAATGCTTCATCTGTTATCGAGTATCTGGTCAGTCATTCTATTACTGACATCCCACATCCACCAAATGGGCTGTGAGAAATGAACTTACAAGCACCACAGTTGAAACTTTCCCTGCTTGCTTCTAAGACCTCCAGCAACGTTGGCAACTGTGAGTAGGTAGCCAAGGGGACTACTTTGTGGGAGCTAGGATCAAGACTTGGTAAGCGCAGTTTTCCATTCTTTAAAAAAAAATCCCTGTCCTGAAGATTTTCTGACAAACGGACCATTCCAAACATCAAATATAAAGTCCATTGCACTTTTTTAGTGTCAGACTCTGAGAATCGTCACTGAGAGTAGAGTCATTTTCGCAGGGAGGGCAAACTTTATGCAGGGCATAACCAACACCAACTGTTGCACTTCACTCTACAAGAAAAATATTGACTATACAGAAATCATACATTCTCTAATAGCATGAAAACAACATTTAATTGCAAGACAAATCTTTGTTTCAGTGAATATAAAAATATATCAGCCCAACGATTGTTCTTCTGGATAACATTCTCTAACCTTCAAGATATGTTAAACGTCTCTAATTATAATTAACGTCTGCACATAATGTGCATTGAGAAACATTCTTCAAATAATGTGTGCCTTGGTCATCATTACAGGTCACTTTTCACAACACCATCCACGTTACTGTTGACGTTCATAGTCTTTCCTCGCCGGCCGTTGTGGCCGTGCGGTTCTAGGCGCTTCAGTCTGGAACCGCGCGACCGCTACTGTCGCAGGTTCGAATCCTACCTCGGGCATGGATGTGTGTGATGTCCTTAGGGTTGGTTAGGTTTAAGTAGTTCTAAGTTCTAGGGGACTGATGACCTCAGATGTTAAGTCCCATAGTGCTCAGAGCCATTTGAACCATTTTTTTTAAAGTCTTTCCTCAATCAAAATAAAGCCGATAACTATTCAGTGTACTCAGCCTCGGCAAATTCACTGTACGCTAGTGTTTTGTGATGACTGCTAGTTCTTCTCATACTTCTGAAGGTTTTATTTTTCTTTTCTCCTGCATCGATTCATTGTCAAATTTTATAGTCTTGAATTGCCTTTTTTGATATTTTTTCTTGCTATCTTTTTGGTTGAAATCTTCTTCTCTTGCATCTCCTCTTCATTGATAACATTAAGATCTTTGTCTTTTCCTAAAACTATCCTTGTCTCTGTATGGTCAAACTGCATTCTTCTCCTCGTTACCATAATTACAAGCTCTACATAAAATCTTGTGACTTTCGTCACAAAGAAACTCCCTAACGTTCCTCGAAATTATCACTCTTAAATTTCTTGTCCTGTCTATTCGTCATAAAGTTACTGAGAAACATCATCGACTGACTCCTATCATTTCTCGATTCCTCCTTAACAAAATTTTGCACAAATAAAAGTTTTCCTGCTAGACGAAAGCGGTCTCTATACGTGTAAACTGCACAGACCAAAGTGCTTGTAACATTAGAATATAAAAAATACTTCATCTTTCATTTGCACTTAAATACAAAATAACAAAAAAACTTGTGGTACAGCTTATATCACATTATCATTACACATGTAATGAATCACTGAAAATTCGTTATTTGGCGCAGAAAAAGTCCATTACAGTATCACCTTGGCATAAGGTAAGAAGCAATCAGTGGGCATTTGTAGTTAACAGAGGAGACATAAAGCAAACAGAAAAAATACATTCCCAATTGACTGGCAAATATTTCTTTACGCTCTGCCTTGTTTCTTGAATGTCTTTTACACAAGAAGAATCTATTTGATGATTTCTGTAAGGGATGTCTGCCACGATAACTGTTTGCTACCTTACTATACTCACATTCACTGTCAGGATTAGAAGTGAATGATTCAGTTTGTTCCTGTAAACATCATACGCATCACCAAGTATTGGAATCTACTGATTTTTTGATGCATTACGTCTCATTAAAATTTCGCGCGTACAACAACCAGGATTTGCTTGTAATGTTTTTAAAATTGCGTCATTCTCTTTGCGTGGCTGTCTGAACATGAGATGTTTATTTCAGTTTTATTATGATGCAGAACAGAAGGTTTTGTTTTGGTTCCGATATTACGGCTAATTGTAGGCACTTTTTCTTTAGTTGGTTGCTGAAGCAGAGTTCGCTGTAAGACAAATAGTCAGTTTCATGATATACTGCTGCTATTGGATTTTTTTATGAAGTAGGACATTAATATTTTCCGTGGGATAGAGACTTCTTTCTTCTGATATTTTTTCTTTTATTTTGTTACTGCGGTTAGTTAAACATTACGAAGTCTCAGAAGCGCTTGTTATTCGTTCAGTTACTCAAGAATGGCATTAAACTTGAATCGATGAATGACTTACAAAAACATATAATTACCGTCCTTTTTCTGATGCCTTCAAACGCTTGCGGACCAACGAAACGGACGCCTCCCTACAATTTTATTTTATCTAGCGTGTTTATATCTGTTTTGAATTCGACGTGGAAAATAATTCTTACATCACATAGATATGTACTCTGTGTTCTTGCTAGCTTAGTAGTGTGTCTGCTGGAATAGTTTCGCATCAGGAATATGTTGCTGCCGAAATAGTTTTTACATTCACTTTATGCATTTCGTGATTTTCGAGTAGCAAAAGTGAGATGTGTTATTAGTCTAGCAACAAACCAATAGTTCAGAGAACGTTCATTGCAGTCTTTCTCCAAATTTTATTTTCTATTTTTATTTTAGCGACAGAGATACTTTTGTAAACTTTGCGCTCTGCTATGGTCCATTCATACGTTCCTCCGCAGTTCGGACTAAACATATCGGCTGAAGAGGCGTTGGCCTTTTCATCTCTCTATTAGGCTCTATTACAGGGCTTCACAACATACGTGCTCGCGGAGCAAGCTGTGAGCAGCAAGGCGCGAGCGCGGAGCAACGCGAGCACGCTACCCCCACTACCGGATCAAAGCGGAGAGTGGGGAGAGTCACGTGGGGCACACAACAGCTGCTGCCAGTCAATGTAAATCCGCGGCCACCTGCAGAGATATCGCTCACGAATTATTACTGCGACAAATGAAACAAAGGAGAACGTACACGTGCCACATAATTTTATTAGCTTAGTGTATGCCTCTACATTCGTATTAATTTGTGAACTGTTACACAATAAAAGGTGTCACTGAAGTGTTGGATTCTCGGTTACCTTGTACTTTTTGCCCTTTACAATTGCGTCTATGTTCGGAGTAATTGTTCTTCCGCATTGTAGGCGCAGCGTCCAGTTTAAATTTCGATCAGACAATGCGTTTCTCAGGCGCGTCTTGTAACATTTCATTGCAGAGAACAGTTGTTCACAAACATACGTGGAACCGAACATTGATATTATTGTAGCCGCCAGTTTGTGCAAACGAGGAAATCTATCCTGAGGGAAGTGTCTGTAGAATTCCAAAATATTTTTCTTGTTCTGAAATTTGCCTCTGTATTCTCTGTCACACTGCAAGTCAATAATTTCTAGTCGCAGCTCAGGACGAATCTCTTCAATATTCGTGGAATATGGAGCTGTCAGATCTTGAAAGCGTTGATCAAATTTTTCCTTAAGGGCAACTAAAATGGTTCAAATGGCTCTGAGCACTATGGGACTCAACATCTGAGATCATCAGTCCCCTAGAACCTAGAACTACTTAAACCTAACTAACCTAAGGACATCACACACATCCATGCCCGAGGCAGGATTCGAACCGGTGACCATAGCGGTTTCGCGGTTCCAGACTGTAGCGCCTAGAGCCGCTCGGCCACCACGGCCGGCTAAGGGCTACTAAACTATGTGAATAACGTTCACAGTCTTTGTGAACATCTTGCACGGATGATAATTTAGGAAAATGAGCTAGACTTCCTGTTTCCAGCTGACTCAGCCAAAGTGTCAATTTCATTTTAAAAGCTCGTATTCGATCTATGAAATGAGTAATTAGCAGATCTTTACCTTGTAGTGAAATGTTCAAAGCATTCAGATGGCTAGTTAAATCTGCTAAGAACGCGAGATCACATTTCCTTGAAGGCTCTTTCAATTCAGGAACAAGCATGTTATTTATTTCCATGAACATATTTATCTCATCTAATAGGCAAAAAAATCGATTTAATAATTCGCCACGACTAAGCCAGCGAACCTAGCTGTAATAAGGCAGGCTACCATACTGGCTTTCTACATCCTCAAGAAAGCTTTTAAATTGCCTGTGTTGTAGCCCATGCTTCCTTATATAATTGATTGTACGAACAACACTCATCACATTTTTTAGACTGATACTCTTTGCAAAGTTTTTCTGGTGGATCACACAGTGAACGTCCCTTATTTCATTCGGCACGGTCAGTTTTTGCATTTTCTCCTTCAACAGCGCAACGAAACCTGATTTTTTCCCCTGTCATCGCTGGTGCACCGTCTGTAGACACTGAAACTAAAGAATTCCACGACAATCCTATATTTTCAACATTTCTTCAACACTACTTAAAATATCACCTCCGGTTGTAATGTTCTTCATGGCTACTACATCGAGGAGCTCCTCCCTCACCTGTAGATCTCTATTAACACCTCTAATAAATATGGCAAGCTGCGCTGTTCCAGTGATTTCAATACTTTCGTCCAGAGCTAGAGAATACGCCATAAAATCTTTACAGATATTTGCAAGCTGGCTCTGGACGTCGTCTGCCATGTCCTGTATGTGACGCATAATGGTCATGTTAGATAATGGCACAATCCGAAACTGTTCAACTTGAGATGGACACAAATGTTCCGCTGCAACTACCAAACATTCTTTTATTAAATCGCCATCAGTGAAGGGGCGCAGGGATTTTGCTAAAAGCAAGGCAAATTTGTAACTCCCTCTGAGAGCTGCCTCAGTTGATTTTTCTTCGTCGTCCAGATCTTCTTCGGATATCTTCCTTTTAAGTTTAATAACTTCCTGTGCACGATCTAGTCCATCACATTTTCCACTTCCGTAGTCTTTCGCGTGGTACGACATATAATGTCGCTGCAAATTAAATTTCCTAAAAGAATTCAGCGTTTTGTGACATACTAAACATTTTGCAACACCATCTTTTTCTTTAAACAGATACAATTCCTCCCAATGGGGGTTGAACTGCGAAAGCATGGTTGGGGTTACACAACGCCGACTTGACATGATTCTTAACCAGCGAAGTGACTGTTAGAGCTGATCGTAGTACTTTAAACGTTACACAGTCGGCGCGGATTGAATAGGCACGCTGCGACGCTATTCAAACGTGCGCGCGCATTTCCCCTCCCTCCCCTCCCTCCCTACTCCGCGAGCTTGCACCTGCTCGCGAGCACGGGCCTGAGCAGACGCGAGTACTCGCGCTCAAAACATGCCAGTTGTTAAGCCCTGCTCTATTAAGTTGCCAGTTTTCGGATGTTATATGTTCCAAGCGACATTACCTCTACTCCGAAGGTTCTGATCGCATTCAGGGTGAAGATAGCAGAACAGGTTTCCGAAAATGATCTCACTCAAAGTTATGAATAAGGTGAGATCAGTGAGCTGGTGTACACAACGAATAACAAAGATCAAGCAGAGCCAGGATTAACAGAGCTAAAATCATTTTGTGTCGACCAATGACGTTGTTCTGTATTTCCACGATATTGCATACAAAGGATAAAATCACAATTTTGGTATTATCTTGGCAAGATGCAGTACAATTAATCAAACTGACGTTAAAGAACCAACGGTTTCTATGTCTATAGGGATTAAAAATCGTACTCTTACATTAATGCGTATGTATCATTCACACTGAACCATACAGTTACCCATACCTGAAAATAATGGGAGACAAACCTCTTCCGTGAGCCCCCCTGCGGGTCCGGGGTAAGAATAGGCCCGAGGTATTCCTGCCTGTCGTAAGAGGCGACTAAAAGGAGATTCAACCGTTTCGGCCTTCCATGTGATGGTCCCCCTTGGGGTTTGACCTCCATTTTTCAAAATTCTACAGAAGTACGAGCCTTTTGGGGAAGGACGCCTTACATGGTGTATCACTGGTCCTCAGTGCACTAAGACCTTGGCACTCAGCATTGTAATGGCGTTGTAACCACACCCACTATTCCTCAAATTGGGCCTAAACGCCTAATGGGTTGCACAAGTTACGCCCATAGTGCGTCCCCATCTGCACCTACGATCATGATGGACTTTCCATGGCACCAGAAATCCAGCACAGTAGCCAGCCCATTGTGGTGGGGTCGTCATGTACCCTCTAGGTTGTAGCCCCCTAACAACACAGGGATCGTACTGCCGATACCTGAGCTGCACCCTCCCCACGTCAGCCAAGGAGTAGATGCCCGTCTCCTTGGGGCATCAGGACTCCCGGCAACGGTCATCCTGCCAGGTGGCCCTTGCTGAGGCTGGGTGGCGCCCGTGGGGAGAGCCCCTGGTCGGAGTGGGTGGTATCGGGGCGGACGTTTCGCAGATGAAACGTCAACATGTATCAGGATGCTCTACGGCCGAGTCTTTTAAAAAGAAAGGTACTGTCTCTGGTTCTGGTTCTACTGCCCTTTCCCCCTTGGCAACTCCCTGGGAGGAAGGACAGGCCCGCCGGCTTGGGGCGAAGTACTTCCCCCGCTATTTAGTCTGTTCTCGGACCAATGGGGGGACGTTCGCCACCTCCAAGCCCATGTTCTTTGTCCAGCACATCGAGGACATCTTTGGGGAAATCGAGGCTCTCAGTAAAATGCGTTCGGGGTCCGTTCTTATAAAGACCACCTCCGCCACACAGTCGGCGGCGCTCCAGGCATGCGACCGACTAGGGGTCATCCCAGTGTCCATTGTCCCGCATCTGGCACTGAATAGGATGCAGAGGGTTATTTTTCATCGGGACCTCCTGCTGCAATCTGATGAGGAGCTCAGGGCCAACCTGGAGCGCCGAGGCATGCATTTCGTCCAGCGAGTCCAGCGCGGCCCCAAAGACCGTCGCATCGACACCGGGGCCTTTATCCTCGCCTTCGAGGGGGACGTTCTCCCGGAGAAGGTAAAGGTGATGTGCTACCGGTGCGACGTGCGACCTAACGTCCCGCCGCCTATGCGCTGTTTTCGGTGTTTGCACTTTGGGCACATGTCGTCACGGTGTGAGACTGAGCCACTTTGTGGCGATTGTGGATGTCCTCTTCGTGAGGAACATACATGCACCCCACCACCTCGGTGCGTCAATTGTCCTGGCATCCACTCGCCTAGATCTTTAGACTGCCCCGCGTATCAGATGGAGAAGAAGATTCGAGAATTAAAAACTTTGGATCGTCTCTCTTATTCTGAGGCCAGGAAGAAGTATGACCGCCTCTATCCTGTGACGTTGACAACTTCCTTTGCCTCAGTCGTGTCCACTCCTTCCACAGTATCCCCACCCCTATCCTGTCCCCCCTCCGCCTCCTCACCCCGTCCGGGGTCTATGCCTCTGCCTCCCAAATCCCTCCCTTCCAAATCTTCCTCCCTCGCGGCCCCTGCCCCCTCTGCCCCAGGGCCACCCTTCCTCCTCCTCCCCCTCTGCCGCCTGAGAAGCGATCCTCTTCTCAGGCGTCTATCGGGGAAACGTTCCGGACCCCGGCTTCCAACGTCCGGCGTTCCAAAACGGACCCCGCGCGTGAGGACCTTCTTCGGGTCCAGCCCGCCATCCCCGTGCCTCATCGGTCTTCCAAGAAGGCCTCCAAGAAGAAGTCTCTATCCCCCTCTCCACCCCAGCGCGTTTAGTCTGACGCTCCATCCGTGAGTCGCCACTCCCGGCCATCCTCAGTTTCGCCGGGACGCTCTGCTGCCAGGCGCTCAGCTGGCCTCTTGTCAGCGAATGATGCTGCCCCTCCTACGCAACCTGGGACAGCGGCCGCAGCTGGCGACGACTCGATGGAACAGGATCCGCCTCCCGCCGGTTGTAGCATTGTTCCCTCGAAACCTGGCCCTCCGCAGCCGTCGAGGTGACCAGCTCTTCACCCGTTTCGTTCCCCCTTTTTTCTGACTAGCGATGGCTTTGTTACATTGGAACATAAGAAGTATTCGATCGAATCAGGAGGAATTACAACTGCTCCTCCGCCTGCACTGTCTGCTCGTCCTTGGTCTCCAGGAAACCAAGTTGCGCCCAAATGACCGTATTGCATTTACCCACTATACCTCGAAGCGGTCTGACCTCACCCCTGTGGACGGTATTCCAGCTCATGGTGGGGTCATGTTACTCGTTCGGGACGATGTCTATTACCATCCCATCCCATTGACCACCCAACTCCAAGCAATAGCTGACTGTATTACTCTTTCTGCCTTTACGTTTTCTGTTTGTACCGTCTACACTCCATCGTCATCCGCTGTTAGTCGGGCTGACATGATGCACCTGATTGTTCAGCTTCCTCCGCCATTTTTATTGTTTGGCGACTTCAATGCCCATCATACCCTTTGGGGCTCTCCTGCATCCTGTCAGAGAGGCTCACTCTTGGCGGATGTCTTCAACCATCTCAATCTTGTCTGCCTCAATACTGGCCTCTCGGACTCTACCCATACCTACTCCCACTTGGACCTCTCGATCTGTTCTACCACTCTTGCCCGTCGGTTCGAGTGGTATGTCCTTTCTGACACCTATTCGAGCGACCACTTCCCCTGTGTCGTTCGTCTCCTGCACCACACCCCATCCCCACATCCTTCGAGCTGGAACATACCGAAAGCTGACTGGGGACTTTACTCCTCCCTGGCGACCTTTCCGGACCACGATTTTCTCAGTTGTGACAGTCAGGTCGAATACCTCACGGCTATTATCATCAATGCTGCCGAATGTACTACCTCTTCTTCACGTCGCGTTTCCGTCCCCTGGTGGAATGAGGCTTGTAGAGACGCTATCTGTGCTTTACGCACCTTTCGCCGCCATCCTACGTTGGAGAATTGTATTGGATACAAACGACTCCGAGCGCAATGCCGTAGTCATCAAAGACAGCAAAAAAGCTTTTTGGGCCTGTTTCACCAACAGTTTTACTCTCTCTTCTGTCGTCTGGGGTGGCCTGCGCCGGCTGTCGGGCATTTAGGCCCACTCCTCGGTACCTGGCCTGAATTCAGGTAATGGGGTCCTTGTTGATCCTGTGGCTGTCTCCAACGCCTTCGGCCGCTTTTTCGCGGAGGTTTCAAGCTCCACCCATTACCACCCTGCCTTCCTTCCCAGAAAGAGGCAGAAGAGGCTCGGCGACCTTCCTTCCACTCGCCGAATCTGGAAAATTATAATGCCCCCTTTACTATGCGGGTACTCGAACGTGCACTTGCACTTTCCTGGTCCTCTGCTTCGGGGCCAGATGCCATTCACGTTCAGATGCTGGCACACCTTTCTCCGGCAGGCAAAAGCTTCCTTCTTCGTACCTACAATCGCGTCTGGACCGAAGGTCAGGTCCCCATGCGTTGGCGTGACGCCGTCGTTGTTCCTATACCCAAACCCGGGAAGGATAGACACCTTCCTTCTAGTTACCGCCCCATTTCTCTTACAAGCTGTGTCTGTAAGGTGATGGAGCGCATGGTTAACGCTCGGTTAGTTTGGTAAGTAGCCGTCGAGATTAAAGAATCCAATGTTCAATGCGGCTTTCGTCGCCGCCGCTCCGCTGTTGACCACCTTGTGACCTTGTCGACATTCATCATGACCCACTTTTTGCGAAAGCGCCCAACGGTAGCCGTGTTCTTCGATTTGGAGAAGGCTTATGATACCAGTTGGAGAGGAGGTATCCTCCGCACTAGGCACAGGTGGGGTCTACGCGGTCGTCTGCCCCTTTTTATTAATTCCTTTTTAACAGATCGAAAGTTCAGGATACGTGTGGGTTCTGTATTGTCCGACGTCTTCCTCCAGGAGAACGGAGTGCCTCAGGGCTCTGTCTTGAGCGTAGCCCTTTTTGCCATTGCGATCAATCCAATTATGGATTGCATTCCACCTTATGTCTCAGGCTCTCTTTTTGCTGATGACTTCGTGATCTACTGCAGTGCCCAGCGAACATGTCTCCTGGAGTGCTGCCTTCAGCGTTGTCTAGACAGCCTATACTCATGGAGTGTGGCAAATGGCTTCTGGTTCTCTGAAGAGAAGACGGTTTGCATCAACTTTTGGCGATATAAAGCGTTCCTTCCGCCATCCTCACATCTCGGTCCCGTTGTTCTCCCATTCGTGGAAACAATTAAGTTTCTAGGGCTCACACTGGACAGGAAACTTTGTTGGTCTTCGCACGTCTCTTATTTGGCTGCCCGTTGTACACGTTCCCTTAATGACCTCAGAGTTCTTAGTGGTTCATCTTGGGGAGCGTATCGCACTGTCCTGCTTCGCTTGTATCGGTCCATAGTCCGATATAAAGCTGGAATTTGGAGCCTCGTTTACTCGTCTGCTCGGCCATCCCTCTTACGCCATCTCAACTCCATCCACCATCGGGGTTACGTCTTGTGACCGGAGCATTCTACACTAGTCCCGTCGAGAGTCTTTATGCTGAAGCTGCCGAATTACGATTGACCTACCGGCGCGACGTACTGCTTTGTGGGTATGCCTGCCGGCTGTTGTCAATGCCCGACCACCCCTCTTATCAGTCCTTCTTCGCCGATTCTCTCGACCGTCAGTATGGGTTGTATGTGTCTGCCCTGCTGCCCCCTGGAGTCCGCTTTCGTCGCCTGCTTCGACAATTGGATTTTGCTCTCCCTACCACCTTCAGAGAGGGTGAGAGCCCGACACCACCTTGGCTCCAGGCTCCGGTTCATATTTATCTCGACCTTAGCTCGCTCCCGAAGGAGGGTACTTTGGCTGCAGTGTATTGCTCACGGTTTGTTGAACTTCGTGCGTGACTTACCAGTCACACCTTTATTTACACTGATGGCTCCAAAACTGACGATGGTGTCGGCTGTGCCTCTGTCGTCGGGGCCGTCACCTTTAAATACCGGCTCCTCGACCAATGTTCCAGCTTTACGGCCGAGCTTTTTGCTCTCCATCAGGCCGTTCAGTATGCCCGCCGCCACCGTCATTCATCGTATTTACTCTGCTCTGATTCACTCAGTGCTCTTGAGAGCCTTGGAGCTCCATATCCGGTCCATCCGTTGGTGCAACGGGTCCAGCAGTCCCTCCATTCTTTTGCTGATGATGGCTCACCTGTCAGCTTTCTGTGGGTTCCCGGCCATGTAGGAGCGCCTGGGAATGAGGCTGCTGATGCTGCAGCCAAGGCTGCAGTCCTCCTGCCTCGGCCAGCCTCCCATTGTGTCCCGTCAGCTGACATTAGTGGGGTTGTTTGTAAGAGGCTTGTGTCATTGTGGTGGGATACTTGGTCATCACCTCAAGGAAACAAGCTCCGGGCAGTAAAAACCGTTCCCAACTGCTTGGACAACCTCCTCCCCACCATCTCGGCGAGAAGAGGTCCTTCTGACCAAGTTGCGGATTGGGCATTGCCGGTTTAGCCACCGCTACCTGCTCTCCGGTGACCCAGCCCCGCAGTGCCCTTGTGGTCATGCCTTGACAGTGCGCCATGTTTTATTGTTGTGTCCCAGTTTTAGTCAATCTCGTGTTGTCCTGTCTCTGCCATCTACTTTACAGGATATTTTAGCTGATGACGCTCGAGCAGCTGCTCGTGTTCTTCGTTTTATTACTTTGACTGGCTTGTCCAAAGGCATCTAACTCTTTCACTTATTTTATCTGCATCTTTGTAAGGACTTTCTGGTGTCCCCCCCCCTTGAGTTTTACTAGCTTCTATGTGCTCTAACAATTGTGACTGGGCGCTAATGACCTCAGTAGTTGAGCGCCCTCAAACCACCTCCCCCCCCCCACCAAAAAAAAACACTCTTCCGTGAGGGCTTGCCATTTATTAACAGTTTAACTTGTTCCAACTGCCTTTCCTGAAGTAGCTACCCCGTGTATCAACGGAAGATGGAGATGAGAAATTCGTATAGAGCATGTATACAATATTCCTAAACAAACTACGAGTAGAAAGGTACTGTACTCTTGGAAGGGCGCAAGGAGCATCACAGAAAATATATTACAAATCTCTCAAACATCAGATTGAGGGCGCCAATTTATATCGGTACGAACGCGCAATCTTGAGATATGTACGCATCTGCTACATGGAAGTAAGCTTCGTAGGAGAAGTAGATTTTGAGAGGTCGTCGCAAAGTTCCATAAATGTTTCATCTAACGGAGTCCTAAACATCTTATGGCCGGTATATACCCCCATATAAGTTGTTCACAAGTGTGGAAAAATTTCCGGGCCATGATTTTACCCATAGTCATTGGAGATACGGTGTTACACCTCTTTACACACACTTATCCAAACCACTCTAAAAACTATAAAATTAAATTGAGCTTCTCAGCATCTTATGAAGTGTGTCATTGTGAAGTGAATGTGGTATTGTACACTAAGCTAAAATATGCGCTACAGGTGGAGGTACATGTTTACCCTATTTATGGCACTGTACTGAGGTTTTCAAGTGCCTTAGACTATCCTGAATGCACATCGTAGTGGTTGGTGGTAATACAGCTGCATATGGTGATCAATTACAAGTAATGTATCCTGTGGCAACAAGGATATATATATTATTATTTCTCTGAATATTATTTCTCTGAAAATTATTTCTCTGAATGGCATCTGGCTGTCTACGAAATGAGAAGTGTACTATACCCACGTCTATAAGACTACATAAAATGGCTCAGCCGTGAGGTGACAATGTATTTGGTGCTGTGGACGAGGGGCTTATGTGTTTGGCATTCGGTTGACAGCAGGCTGTGTTGTTTTATTTTAAATAGCTATCTTTGATCACTTTGCAGAATGTAAAGCGTCTACAACTGCTTGCTGTTAAATACAGGAAAATGAACTTCTTAGAAAGTATGTTCATAAACTCTCATTTTACAGTAACACACTTAAAGAAGTAGACAACAGTTGACGGAAAACAAAAGATTAATTTTTTGTATATAAATGAGAAAAAGATTGGTAATGAAAATTCAAAACTGAACAAATATAAAACTCGAACACAAGAACAAAGAACAAAACTGAACAAATAACTCGAAGAGAACAAAAAACTCGAAACAAACATGAACTATTGGAACAAATAAATCTTTTCTTCAGTTGCTGGAAGCAGCAACCGAAGTAAGGCTGCTGAGATCCTCGGCTGCCCCTTCCTCCACGTCTTTACGAGGTTTTTCATTATCAGCAGCGTCCACCTAGGCAAACAGCATAGCTATAGTTGGGACAAAATCAGTCTTCACCTAGGACCGACATAATAAAATAATAGTAGCAAAGTATAACCAGACACTGTGACGAACAAACAGTTAATATGGAATACCATTCTTGTTATTACGGGTGTATAGCAAAGAAAAGAAGAAATAAAAATAAGCTTTAACGATATTCATAACAGCTGATAGCTAATAAATAATACACTTTTACATGTCGTCTCCGGTCTGTTACAATTTATAAACTTGTAATTGGGGTATTTAGCAAACGATGTTGAGGCAGAGTGAATGCAGCCATAGGCCGCCTTTAGAGGCATCTAACTGTCACAGAGCAGCGGACAAAATATAACATGGTGCGTGTAAGTGCTGATAAGAAACGCATAGTCCTGTTCTCCACAAGAAGACCAGACCTGAGGGGCCGACTGCAAATCAGTAACAGACAGATACAGGGGACCAATCAGGTCAAATAGCCAGGTGTATTATTAGACAATAAATTTATATTCAACTTACGCATACAAGTTAAGAAAGAAAAAACGATCAGACTAGTTGATGCCCTACATGACTTACTAGACAGCGAAAACGTGATCGTCAATACAAAAATAAGACGTTATGAGGCAATCACGATGAAGGCCATGACATACAGAAGTTAGTTTTGGGGCACAGTACACTAGACAAATATAAAATCTTTTCAAGTCATATGAAACAGATGCATGAGACTCATTTTCAAAGAACTCCGACGGTCTAGAGCCAGAGACTTACATAATGAACTTAATGAAGTCATTCATGATAGGGTAGTTGGTTGAACAAAACAGCATTAAACTGCTTGAGAAAATTGAAAACCTTAGACTAGCCTCACAACATTTATAATATACGAGCACATTCAATCGCCAAAGATGGCCTCATGTACGAGTTCCACGAGCAATGATAGAAGATTTCGAGTTGTAGCAGCAGAGTATAATCAAATCCAGGACAGGAGCACAACGTCCTGTTAACGTCAGAGAAGCGCTAAAATGATACTAAGAAGTCCAGCCTTCAGAGAATACAGTACGGCTGCTAAGCGTTAAAAAATATAAAAGAGAAGTAAATTGTTTACAAACAAGAGTGTTCGTCTATCGCACAATGGTCAATGGGATACCGCTGAAGATCTCTCTATTAGCAACGGGACTTTAACTAGATACACACTGATACGATTTCTGGCACGTTATTAATTAAGTTGTCCTTTCAATGTAATTCATTGCATGTAAGTCAGTCTGATGTGGGTGTTGTTACTGTTATCGAATTATCTGTTCTGAATTTGTTGATGTTAATCTAAAATGGATAGTTCAACTGCTTGCGAGCAATCTTGTAACTGGGAATTACCCAACCCGGTGGTTTACTTTTATTCAATGAAGAACTGTGTGTCAGTTATAAGCATTGTTTGATTTCAGCTGTTACGAGTCCTCCAAAATTACCCATTTCCTCTCCTTCCCCTAGTGCACATTTGCTTATTCAGTGCATTTTTCGGTTTCTGGACACCCAACATAACTTAAAGTAAATACGGAAATATGTGATATTGCGCTGGGCGTCAGGGTATGAGGGAATCTGTTGCAATGAAATGATGGAATTGTAAACGAAAAGACAACACACTGTCTGCCGGCGTATAGTCTAAAGTGTCAGTGTATGCAGCTGCCTCACTGGTGAAGCCTGCTACCTGGCTGAGGCGTGCCTCATTACAGCCAGCGGGACGAAGTAAGGTGCTCGTTGGCGTCCTGATTAGGCACTTCCCCCTGATACACGTATTGCTGCTAAATGGAGCTAATTTGGTCAGTGAGGTGGGGTTTGTTGTGTGGGTACTTCCTACAGCTGAAAGCAAATGGAAATTTCTCAGGAGATGATTTATTTTTGTACAAGAAAATAGGATTGCGGCCGAACAACTTAGTAGCCAGATGAACATGAGTAGCCAGATAAACATCAGTCCTACACTTACATGAGGTTAATACCATAGGCTGCTAGCTTGTACATAATTATAAGGTGGAAATAAATAAAGTTTAAATAGAAAAACATATTCATTGCATGAAAGGAGAAAACAAGTAATTGTGATGCAAGGCAGGAATTCGAGAGCAGGACAATATAAAATATAACAGAGCACCATGAGCTATGGGCAATTAATTATAAAGAAAGGTGTCTGGAAAAATGTGCACAGAAATCAGTTTAATTTGGTTTTTTTTTTTAAACAGTGAAAGGAAGCTATGTATCTTTTGGAAACCTGGAGATACCAGAAGACTTCAGAAGACTATCGAGTGTTTCAAAGGGAGGTTTAGGCAACCGCTGATTCAGAAAGGGAGATGTATTGCAAAAGATGACGAACGGTTGGTTTCGAGAGATGTGATAATGAAAGATGCATAGGATCAAATGGAGGAAAAGACAACTCATCAGTAATGAATTTTATTCACCAAAGAAGAAAATACCTAAATACAGAAAATTAAGCCAGCAGATGTGAATACACAAGTTTAAAAATAATGGAGAAGAAACTCTAAACTTGGCAGTGAGAATAATAGACACAGGAAAATTTAAGAAAACTTTGGAAGAAACTCAATCACATAAATCAATACCTAGGGCTCAGATTGCAAGACAGTATGAAGCAAGAAAGGAAAAACTGCAACTGGGATACAGTGCACGGACAGGTTCAACAAAGAGCACCAGCTTGAAGTAATTATTATCGAAAGGAAAGAGGAATTAGACGAGGGTAAGAAGGAACACATTATACTGTGAAACGAATTTCACAGACCACTGAAAGACATATGTCGAAGGAGGACACCTCGAGTAGACAAAACTTGTTTATTGTTATTGGGATCATTGTGAGAAGCAAGAAAAAAAAGAGTTCACCAGACATGTAACACGTGCAAGTGATGTACATATATAGACAAACAAATTACTACAGTTTCAGTTAAACTGAATTATTTACGTAAGAGAAAGGGTTTCACAAATTGAGGGAGTCAATAATGCGCTGTTCCTCCTCCGGGCTTTATACCAGCAGTTTTTCGACGCGGCACAGGTTACTGCAGTTACTGGATGTCCTGCTGGCACCCTGGCATATTCTGCCAATCGGAGTGTTAGAGCATCAAAATCTGGAACTGGACGGAGGACCCTACGCATAACACTCCGAACGCTCTGAATTGCGGAGAGAGCCGACGAACTGAACGGCCATGGTAGGATCTGACAAGCAAGAAAGGAGGCAGTATAAACTCCCGCCTTGCTGAAATATAAGCCCTTGATAGCAACAAAGCGTTGCATGGAATATCATCGACGTACTGCTGTACTGTAAAGGAGCCGCGAATGGAATCCAAGTAGTTCCAGTTGTGAAAAATAATGGCGCCCCAGACCGTCACTCCTGGCTGTCAGACTGTATGGAGGGCGGCAGCCAGGGGCTTCTTGGGACACGTCTTCTTTGGTCACCGGTGCTCAACTCGAAGAGAGCTTCTTCGCTGAAGACAATTCTACTCGTGTCAAAGAGATACCCAGCTGAATACGCATATATACACCCCAGACATCGGTGAGATACCAATCTGAATGTCGCCCGACGAATGGACTGACAACCAGAAATAATGCTTTGTGCGCCTTTCCCTTTCATAGCAGGACTCGGTTGGTTGTCGTCCGTGGCAATCTTACTGCACAGTGGTGCGTCGAACGTATTCTGCACCCCGTTTTATTGCCCTTTATGACAAACCATCCTCGGATTAAATTTCAGTAAGATAATGCTTTTCCGCACAGGACGAGAGTTTCTGCTGATTGTCTTCGTTCTTGCCAAACCTTAACTTGACCATCAAAGTCGCCAGAATTCTTCTCAATTGAAAACGTCTGCAGCATTGTGGAAGGGAACCTTCAACCAACTGAGGATTTTGAACTGCTAACGCGCCAACTGGACAGAATGTGGCAGGATATCTCAGGAGGACAGCCAACAATGATGTCAATCAATGCCAAGGCCACCAACTGCTTGCAGAAGGTCCAGAGGTGTACCAACGCGTTTCTCACTTGCTCAGTTTGTTAAGATCATCCAATTTTTTTGAAAGCATAGTCATTTGTTTGTCTGTACCTGTACATCACGTCTACCGATATCTTTCCTATTCTCATAATTCGTTTGTGGTGCGTCGTTCTTTTGTCTTAGAGTGTAATCTGGGATATAATATAGTGAATCTCTCGTTTAGCCCTTCATGTAAACGAGACAGTCGACTACATTTTACATTCGTGAAAGGTATCCGGATTGTGAGAGGTTCGCGAAAATTATCGTCCGGCAGGGTGGCTGTTTCTGCAATACAGACAGTCTGAGATGAATTTGTCTTTTCGTTGCTCCAAACTGATTGGCCATTTATTCCTGCTAGCTCTTCATTGTACTAATAACACTAACTTACCTCAGCGGGATCCTCCTTCGGAAGATCAGCGAATTCCACCTCTGCTTTCTTGCAAATAGTCTCGGCGTTCACAGTCAGCTTACAGGCGTCGTCTTCGAGCGGTGGAATATCTTCTAGCACATTGGTCACGTCGAAACGCCCAATGACGCGGACCTATGGATGGTTTGACTTCATCATCACTGACTCAGCTGTAAAGGCAAGCGTCTAACCTACAGAGAACCATACACACTGACTTAACTTTCTAAAATGGGTTATACGAGATCTCTATGTGTAGGTTGTAATAAAGCTGAAGAACAGTGCTACAGATGTCTGTTAAAAGGTAAGGTGGAGGTAGAGAACTAACAGGTACAGGAATGTAATGGAGGGGGAACACTTTTATGGGCCAGACTGATCAGGAAGGATAACGTGAATACTGGTAAGGCAAGGAGGAATAGTTAATCGGGCGCTTGAAAGTAAGAATTGTTAAGATACGTTCAGGTTCGAACATAAGAAGCAGGTTGCCCATGCAGTGCTTCGTGCAATCCATAATACAAAATGATCACTCAGAAGAATGAAACTTGCTAAGAGAATGATGATCTAAAAACTTCATACATTCTCTGTGGTCTACATGGCATGTAAGGTTTGTGATGGTTTTTGTTTACTTCTTACAATAGGACACATAAAGACGTACAGCAACTACGTAGCAAAACATGCACTCAACTCTAAAGAAGGGACCTTGCTAAAGAAAATGTCGATATATATGTCTTTTATTACTACTCTGAATCATGTATAAAGTTAAGTAATACATCCAATAATCGTGATATCGTTTGGAATTAAAAGGAAACATACTTCTCAGTTGTCCAGATAATTAATTTAATTTACAATAAAACTGTTTAGTCAAGTATAAAACGTTCACACGTCTTTCACGTTCATGTGTCATATACCAGTACTTGTATCATTGCTCTGAAGTTGTTAAAGATTTATGTTTTAATTCACTCCAATAAAGTTACATCCGCTTCCCCCCAACAGATGTTGTTCTTCTACTTCACTGATGTCTGTTATATATATGATTTCATATTTTTAACCTCCAATAAATAGAATTACTTCCTAATGCATTACTAGTAACCTTCTTGTTGAGCAATATATTTCTCATTATTGTTTTCTGTTTCGTTACGTATCACACATTTGTATTCATGCAGTGGTAACACTTTTATATCTAGAATTATTACTGTGTTATCACGTGGAACTATTTTGCGCGCATTTATGTGCGTCACTCTCTTCTGTCAAATCATCCCAGCTAATAAGTGTGAGGAGCGTTTTTAGCCATATAGAATCTGTCCTAGATCGTGTCATTCAATAAAGTATTCGACTTCCTTAGGATTTCAGATAACCAGTGCAACACCATCAACCACACACTAGTAAATTTCAAAAAGATATTATCCGACGAATCCCTAACAGCACAGCTGTGGCGAGGCAACATAACATGTAGAAAGTACGTGCAGTGGCAGCCGCAATGATGGGAGTATGCTGATTGAGAGGTAACGTACCATCATTGACGAGGTCATTAGAAAATTTTGTCTAGATATGGGAAAGGATGATGGGTCAAAGAGCACGTGTTCTTTTCGATTGGATGCATCTCGACTATGTTTTATAACAGGACCAGCGAAACCAGTAACACAGTTGGCACAAATTTCCATTTCCTACTAAATTATTCATTTACTCTGATTAAGTACCTGAAGTAAAAATTGGTCAGAGGTAATCCTCTTTTGTGACTACGAAGCGCAGTCTTTTGGTAAATACTACTATGTAAGTCGTATTTCGCACATTCGTTGTTTTCTGATTACATGGTTATGACGTTTGAAGTGGGACACACTTGCAGATAGACGACGAGCTAAAGGGAAGGGGCTGCTCACTAAATTCCAAAAACCCTATCTTCGCCGAGGATGTAGATCATATATTATTACGACCAACTTTCAATTCCCGCAATGATCACCATTCAAAGATAAGGGAATTTACAGCTCGTACTGAGGCGTTCAGACAGTCGATTTTCCCTCGTGCGAATCGCGAGTGGAAAAGTGTGTGTGTGTGTGTGTGTGTGTGTGTGTGTGTGTGTGTGTGTGTGTGTGTGTGTGGGTGGGTGGGTGGGTGGGTGGGTGGGTGGGTGTGTGATGGTGGGGGGTAAATATGACTATAGCGCGAGTAGTGCCCTCCGCCACACACCGCATGGTGGCGAGCGGAGCATATATGTAGATATAGAGTTTGCCTCATAAGATGTTGCTCAGCCTGTGACGGAAGGTGATCCAAAACACTGTTTCATTTAAATAATTTAGCCTCGAAGGCAGCCTACTACTGACTGTACAAATCAAAATTCTTGTCATATTTCTTTTTATGAATTGCTATCGAACAAAGACGTCCTAATACTATAGTAATTATCTATAGCTTCGTCATCACATCCGACAGATACCGGTGTGGACGAACAGATGGGATGGCACTGTTTCAGTTCTCGTGGTACGTCTGTCAGAACCTGTACCGAAAATGCCTCGGCCACCCTTCATTCGCCCTTTCCTTACGGCTTGTGCCGTTGATTCCATGTGGTCTCTGCCAACTGCTCGTATGCTCTTACAATTTTTATACTCTTACAGTCTACTTATCCAGATAGTTTTCATTAAGAACGTAATTAAAAGATCATGTGAGCGTCAGCATTAGAACAACCGTTGGCAGTATCACAATAAGGCAAAACAGACGACACGAAAGTTTAGCTGGAGCAATTAGGTGTGAACTATGTTAGAAGGTAGACAAGAGAGTCCCAGTAGAGCGCCTTTGTGGATGTTATAGAGTATTCCATAAGTTCATTCGGAATCTTTATGTCGTCACATTTATCCTATTGAACTTTTACAAGGGTTGAACCATCGTACCCGTTACCACGCATACTGATTTGGTGCAATAGTCATTCCGTTTCTATCATCTGTCTTAGGTGGCACGTTCACCATCTAGTCGGCTACAATCATTGAGATGCTGTGATTCCTTCTGTCTTCTTTATCTATCCCCTACTGCCACACAACATGTTAATTTATGGCGTTCATAGTCATTTATTTCCAGCTCTTGGTTTCAAATCCCCTGACATATGGATGTCGGATTCGAGACATCATTTCAACTAATAGGTCTGCCTAATGTCACACAATTACAGAACTGCATCGCAGCTTTTCCGTTTACTATTGATACGTCTTCGCAATGATACCTCTGTTTAGTGTGTGTTGATGAGACAAGATGTGCAACTGCGGTCTACATTTACAGTACAGTGAGGCCTGTAGCCGACCTCGTCTGTTTCTCCCACAAAATGGCTGAGGACGCAATCTACTGGCAGCCACTGGTCAACCTAAGCTTAGTGGCAAGCATCAGAACAGTCCAGCTTTGATACGGTCGTATACTTCAGTAAAGTATTATATCTTTCTTAAAGACACAAGGTAAACAAGGATTTATTTCCGCAAGAAGTATGTTCTGTGATAATTTCACTTTTGCCACGCGGATTTATGTATTCCACGTTTCCATAAATCGCTCAACACTATCCTCGTCGTAGTTGCGTTAATAATGAGCCAACCGGTTTCAATCTCGCTCGGCCCACAATTCCAAATCGCACTGCGTGTATAACGCGATCGTCGCAAACTGAAAGCCAACTCCTAATCCTACACGTTTGCCTCGAGCTTACTACACCGATGGACAGATGAGAGTCTGGCTAGCAGTAGAGCTCGACCAGCTGCGACTCTTCAAGGCTGTCGACTATAATCGGTGCATCTCAACTCCTTGGAGACCGACATGTGTCACGCTAGTGGCATTCCGAACTCATGGCAATTTTACAACTGAAGCTTACTGTATCTCAACAGTAGTAATGAGTTCGATCTAAAGTTTACCTTAACAGCTTGTAACCAATGAACTTTAGTATTACTGAATTGTAATAAAATGAATCCCTTGTACAGTCCTTCATGTAAACTTGATTTTCGACTGCATTTTACTGTCATGTAGGAATGTCTGGAGCGTGAGACATTCCAAATAAATCAACAAATTTCGCAGAGAGGGTGAATCTGCAATGCATGCAGTCAGACGTGTAATTGGCTTTTCTGCGCTGTAACCCTGTCAGGCCTTTTCTTCATACTAACTATTCATGGTAGTAATGCTACTGACTTACCTCAGTACGGCACTCCTGCGGAGCATCGAGCAACTCTGTCTCTGGTTTCTGCGGTAAAATTTCAGGTTGAGCATTCAGTTCGGAAGTGTCGTCCTCAAAACGTGGAATCCCTTCAGCCACCTCTTCCTCACCGAAGTCCCAAGAAAAATTGACCTGTGGGAGGTTCGAGTTTATCATTCATTAGTGACTGAGCTAGAATAGCATGTGTCTAAAGGACAGAAATATTTAGACGTCTGTCTCAGCATTCATAAATGGATTACATATTAATTAACTAAGGCTTAACTGTAGGCTGTAATAAACGTGAAATACAGTTTTTAATGTGTGTTAAAATTGTGAAGATATGGGCACGTTAGAAAAAAATAATCAGACCATCGTGTATACAGTGGGATAGGGCGTGTCATGACGTAAAATGATTAGACCATGCAAAAGAGTGAAACCAAGAAAGACAATGATGATCTAAAAACAGGACGCATCCTTTTATAGCCGTATGATATGTATCGTCTTCGATGGTTTTTGGTGGTTACTACTTGCGATCTTACAGTAACTGTGCCGGTATATTTAAAAAAGGAAGATTACTAACGAAAATATAAATATATTTTGATATTGCTACACTGTACCTTTTGCCACATTGAAATACTACGCTTGATTAACAATACTTCATTTAGAGTTATTTAGTATATGTTTATCAGTGTCTCCATATATTGTTTTTTACATATTTTAAATTCATACTCCATTAACACTGTCCTGCTATATTATAAGATGATGCATAATTCCTCCGAACATATTAATATCGTATTCTTTGATTAATTTACACCAATTATACTAAAGCCACGTCTCCCTATGTGTATTGTTCTTCATCTTCCTTCTTCTTCAGTTTCATACCCTAGCATTCCTTTCAACATTTATATTCTTGCACGCAACCTTAGTTTTACCTTAGGGCCTTGTAACAAGTTGAGGATAATATTATTGGTCTATAGTAGAGTGAATGTCCCTCTCTGCTCTTCTTGTAAATCTGAGTGTCAGCTGCGGTCTCTCATGCTCTGAAAGCACGTATGGAGCTTGAGCGATTCCCAATAATACACCGAAGCACCAAAGAAAGTGCTACAGGCATGAGTTTTGAAATACAGAGATATGTAAACAGGCAGAATACACCGCTGTGGTCCGCAACGCCTGTATAAGACAATAACTGCCTGGTGCAGTTGTTACATTGGTTACTGCTGCTACCACGGAGGGTTATCAAGTTTTAACTTAGTTTGAATGTGGTGTTATAGTTGGCAAACGAGTGTTGGGACACGGCATCTCCGAAGTAGCGATGAAGTGGGGATTTTCTCGCACGATCATTTCATGAGTGTACCGTGAATATCAGGAGTCCGGTAAAATATCAAATCCCAGACATGGATGTGGCCGAAAAAACATCCTGCAAGAACGAGAACAACCACGACTGAAGAGAATCGTCCAACGTGACAGAAGAGCAACCTCTCCGCAAATTACTGAAGATTTCAATGCTGAGCCATCAACAAGTGTCAGAGTGCGAACGGTTCAACGAAACATCATCGATATGGGCTTTCGAATCGGAAAGCCATCTTGCATATCCTTGATGATTGCAGTACGCAAAGCTTTAAGCCTAACCTGGGCGCGTCAACACCGGCAATGGACTGTTGACGAGTGGAAACATGTTTCCTGGAAGGACGAGTCTCTATTTTTAAACTGTATCGGGCGGATGGCGTGTACGGTTATGGTGACAACCTCATGAATCCATGGACCCTGCATGTGAGCAGGGGACTGGTGGAGGCTCATTAATGGTGTGAGGCGTGTGCAGCTGGAGACAGACATGAACGTTCTTGAGACTTACAATGTCTTGTTCAGAAGAGATATCCATCCCCTCGAACTCTTACGGATTTATATACAGGCCTGCACGATTCATGCTGTCAGTTCCCTCCAACACAACGTCAGTCGTCACTCGAGTCAGTGCCACGTTGTGTTGCGGTACTCTGGGTGCTTTGCAGGGGCCCTACGTGATATCAGGCAGGTGTACCAATTTCTTTGGCTTTTCAGTGTATTACCTGGCAGAGTGGCGGATTCCGCAGTGCATACCATCTGAAATACCATCTGTGCATTCTTCCCTCTCACGCTGTCTGGCCGTTCCCTCCTGCTTATTTATCATGGTAGTAATAATATTGACTTACGTCAATGGGATTCTCCTGTTTCTTCTCTCGTCTCTTCCGGCGGTTGCGAGGTTCTTCAGGAAGCTTGAAATCGTGGGAAACAGACAGAGGAATTTCTTCGTCCACATTTATCACCTTGAAGCGCCCAAATATACGAACCTGGTGGAGTTTTATTTTTACCATCACTAATTTAGACAAGACGTCATGTATGCAGCAGATATAAAAGTTTAGACATCTTAATTGTAATAATTAAACAGACTATATATTCAATAAGTGGCCCATAATTGTAGTTTTAAAAGAATTTTGGTACGGTGCTATTGATGTGTGCTGAAAGTTAAGATATCGAATAAGGTAGAGAACTAAGAGATACAAGGGGAAAACACAAAGGAAGATGGTTATGGAGCACACTTAGTTACTTACCTGTAGTTTGTTGCTACTAGTGCTAAGGCATCAATAAACTGTTAACTTATGACAGAACATCAGATAAATTTGAAGTGCCAGTACACAATTAAATACGTAGGGAATTGCAAGTGAGAGTGCTTACTAACGAAAATGTAAATTAATGTTTATAATTATCTTTGTTATCATACTAGTTTTTCTTAGCTTATTCTTACCATCGTCATTTTAATTTAAATTTGTGTTCCTTGACACTGCCTAATCAACCTCGAATTTCGATTCTGGAACATTACATGGGGTCTCTACGACAGCACTGTTATCTTTTGTTTAAGAATCCCCACGCTCTAATACCTTCTCTAACACGTCTGTGTTCTCTGTTCCGGTTATTTATTTTCTTATCAGCTATTCTTCAAGTTTCTAAACTTTCTCCTGCATGAGCTCTTGGTAAGCGTCACAGGCAATTCAACTGTAACATACGTTATATCGTTGTGCCCTTGTGTACATTTTTCTACAGTGGATACGTACTACTTCCTGAAATTACTGCACGCAAATTAAAGTCATCTTTCGTCTTCTTTTTAAACTGATGGTATACGCTTTTACCTATGTACGGAAGTGCTTAGTTTTATGCACAGGTATCCAAACTAACACTCCCTATGTCCATATCTTGCCTACTGGAGACTGAGGTAGCACGTCGAAAGCTCTTGCCAGATTTTGGTGCACTGAGTCACTGTTAACCTTTGTTTCTTATTTGGTGAAGGTGGAGTGCGGAAGAACACTATTGCGTGTGAGACGAGTGATACATTCCGAAACCCTGACAGTTTTACAGACGAAGCTTAGTGCACAAGTACTATTGCTCCTTTGCACCTTAGAATTACCTTAGGTTCCTGTAACCAGTGCACGATACTAATATTGGATTGTAATCAAATGCAATTCTTATTTAGTCCTTCATGTACAAATGAAAGAGTTATCCGGCAGAGTAACAGATTCTGCAAAGCATACAATTTGATAATTTATTTGGTCATTCTTCGCTCTCGTTCTTTCTTACCCTTTCTTCGAGTTTACTTCACACGGCTGTACTGATATTGACTTACATCTGCATAGCCGCCCTTCAGCGTACAGTCCACACTATTATCTTCATTCCTGTAGTGACTGGCTGATTCTGGGGTACATTGGCAGGGAAATATCTCAAACACAGAAGGCACTTGTGACACCCTCCTCTTTTTCAAGCGGCCATAAACCTGGAAGAGTGGGTTGCATATTTTTCTAACAGATGCGAACATTCTAAACACTTGACTTACAATACTGAAACAGATTTTATACAACATATGCAGTCCATAACTGTATCGTTTAAAGGATGTGAAGTAAGGTGCTACAGATGGCGGTTATAAATTAAGACATCAAATAAGGCAGAGAACTAAGAGCTACATGAATGGAAAACACTAGACAAAACTGTGGCACGGTAATATGGCTACTGCTAAGGCATCCTGTAATAGTTAACCTGGAGCTTTAAAGGAGAAAAATTGTATGTACAATAAAGGTTTAGAATATGTGAAGCAAATGTGGACAGATATATACAGTAAACACGTAGTGAAATATGAAGGCCGGAATATGCCGGACTGAAACTCGAGTACGAGACCTTTGCCTTTCTGTGAAGTTTGGAAGTCGGGAAATGAGGCACTGGTGGAAGTACACTTGTGAGGACAGGTCGTGTGTCGTACTTGGTTGGTATAGTCGATGGAGCGCGTGCCCGCAGAAGGCAAATTCATTCAGCTGCCATCGTCCCACTGTGATCTCTATGCTACTAACGAATGAGACGAATTTGAAAATTCGGTTAGAACATAAAGACTGGAAGACTCTCTAGGTTGGAGAATAAGCCTGCTACATCAAATATCACATAAGGAACACACATCTGTGTACAGCCGGCCGGTGTGGCAGAGCGGTTCTAGGCGCTTCAGTCTGGAACCGCGCGACCGCGATGTTCGCAGGTTCGAATCCTGCCTCGGGCATGGATGTGTATCATGTCCTTAAGTTAGTTAGGTTTAAGTAGTTCTATGTTCTAGGGGACTGATGACCTCAGATGTTGAGTCCCATAGTTCTCAGAGCCATTTGAAACATCTGTGTACACTAAACGCATATCCTTATTGATGGCGTCATGAAAATAATGCTCTGTCATATAGCTCTGGTTAAGATCATGACGTCAGAAATGGGAAACATGTGACATTCCTCGCAGTAGCACGCTGGGAAGAGTATTGATGATGTAAATAACTGTAGACGTTTTACAATCTACTGTGCACCTATTTTAATACCGCGTAGTCTGCGATTGTGTGACATGACTGGGTTACATCCACAAATGGAAATGAAGTTATCCATTAAAAGATATAAAGTTTTCCTAAATATTTGAACAATTCATCAATTGCTACTCCTGAATATTCTCAAAAGGATCGATGTTAGATCCTACCAGGCATGTTTTTACCGTTTGACCCACAAATCTGTAACAATATCGACTGAACGTAATTTTCGGTTGCCTTCATGCGTACTTCACTTTACTATTTATTAAAGACAGGATGCTGCTGTCCGCAGCGTTGCGACTGACTGCCACATTATGTATAGAAATTGCCTCCTAGTAGGAAGAACGTAAGTACGCGGTCTTCTTTTCTCAAACCGTTAATGACTGCATGCTTGACTGAAGGAAATTGTAATGTAATATACAGACATCGTATAAACACAGACTGTGTGATTGTTGTAATAATTAGTCTCTCCCTCCGCATGCACAACAAAATGCGAACATAGAAAATATGGGCAATATGTGACATATGGAAGTTTTGGTCGGTCCGGGATGCGTACGTGTATAGCCGAAATGTTTTCTTCGGTTCAGTTTACTAGCTTAATTCCAACCATTAGTGTTGTTACCGTTGTCACCAGTTATAACGAGTCCTTTTGTAAGCAGGTATAGCTATTACGCCGATCCGAAGATCATAGGAAAGTGAGCGGCTAGTGTTACGGGGATGATGGATACGAAGACGTGTGGCTGCAATTGGGTTACGTGGATCGACCCACCCTTATTTCACTGTCACTGAAAATGCACTTACAAAACGGTGGGGTGAGTGTGCACTGGAGGAGGAGCTGTCGTTTGGTGATGGCTCGTTTATGACGAGTAGTTGAGAGAGTTTAGCCGAGTCCAGAAGCTGATACAGTGAGATTCTGTATGGTGCTGTATCAGTGACTATATTAACTGTAATGTAACTGGTCGTTGGCTTCATTGTGGAATTTTTCATACACCTTAGAGTTACTCAGTGCTTACCTTCTCCATGTCCACATTTCTGTAATCATAGACTTCCGTCGAACGTGCTTTCTTTGATTTCTGCCCCAAATCACGTATCTTCTTCCTGCAGGGAAGACACAGACAGCACAAAATGCTGTAAAGCACCTGCGAAGACAAAAGAACATTAGAACACGTGTGATTCAGAGTTTATGTATTCAGACAGCAAAATGACACCGCCTCAAACTCTTGCTGCAGAGCAGTCAGTAAGTTACGAATTTTTTGTGGACTACCTCTCACATGGACTTGATCCTTTCCTCAATTTGTTTGAAAAATACCCTAAAACTACAAAATATTACATGAAGAGTGCTGGAAACTCACAGACTATCCCCCTGCCTCCTCTACCCCAGGAAAGAACGACATGCCACGAAGCAGGCACGCAAGTAACCTTCACGACGTTGACGAAGAATGGCAGCCACTATCAGTACACGCGTAACACCAGCAGCATAACATTAACAACCGAGGTACTCTGCCCCACCAAAGTAGAGGTACACATGACAGATTTAAGAAATGGAATTGTATGTGCTATCACCTATCACGGTTTTCGGGGTCGTTCAGTGGAGCGTTCGGTCAGCCAAAGAAAATCAAGAGAGTCTTCCGAGAGATGACTCTGACTGAAGTATGGTCTACCAGCTGCCTCATTATAGTTCCCTCAGCGCCTTTAAAATTTTCCCAAATGTTTTTGTACGCGAACATATTCGCACTCTGTTTAAGCAGCAACTCATCTCTCATTCCGACAAACTCTCCTCACTGTAACCCACACCCCTACTACTACTGCATCCCCTCACTGTCATTGTCTCCATCTTGCTCTCTCTTACTGCTACTATTTCATTCACCCCTTCAAACTGCCGCCGCCTTCTCACTGTCGCTATCTCTCTCGTCCTCGATGTCACTGTCGTAGACGCTGTCTCTCTTTATCACTGGCTGTCATTCCCTTTCAACTGCACCTTCCCTTTACTCCTGTTTCACTAGCACAGTCTCTTTCCCTCATTTCCTAGCACTGTCAACTACGAAACTATGCCACTGTACACTCTCTTCCTCTCGCAATCCTAATGTCTCCTTCGATCTTTCTATGCCACAACCATGTTTTACTATTTTCCAGTATATCTGTGTCTTTTCCTCTGCTGTTTTAACATTCCCTCTCTGCATAAAAAAGCGCGCAAATTTGCCTGAATGCCAAAATTTTTGGGACATTTTTAAAGGTGCTGAGGAAAGTAAGATGAGGCAGCTGGTACTCCACTTTTCTGTCAGTCTTTTAAACAACAGCGTGTTCGCCGTTTTCGTCATAAGGTAGAAGCATTTTTCCGCAACTTCCCCACTTTTTCCAGCCACAGTAGGGCAAGTCACTCTTATGAAGAGAATTTTATGAGTCAGTAAAATTTTGATACATTACTTATATGAAACTGAAATATTGCGCGACCAATTTTACACCTTACAGAGGATTTATCGCGCACAAAACTTTCCCTGTGCTTCAGCACTACAACGTGGGCTTCCCAGAACTCTTCTGATGTTAGTGAAGACACTTTACAACTTGTTCATCGGTGCTATGCCACTTCATAAACTACGTTTTCGGCTCACAACGTATTACGCTTCTTCGTTACACGCTAACACCCCTGTGATATCATGGAATACGGAATCTTCACAAATGATTGCGTAGCGTTGGTTAGCACGTAAGTAACTTACGATCTCCATATCTTAAAAAGACAGCCTGCAATGCTGGAAGACAGATGCTTCAACTAACAGGTTGTAAAAATAAAAAAAAAGTCAGGAACATCTGAAACAAATAGTTATTGTGAAACGTTGAAGAGTGTTATTAAGCTGTCCGATGTGTTGAATACAGTACGAAAACTCAGAAATCGCAAATGGAGCCCGGACCAAATGTTTGTCTTACGACTGCAGTCCCGCTATTCCACCAGTAGCCGTAGAATCTGGCCATATCCTGTGATCACCTTTTCAGCTAAAAGAGCTGAAGAAAATGCTGCAGTCCTCGGCGAACTCTGTCCTTGTAGTGGGTCATGTTCACCATCCTTCGCTGTGTAATTAGCCAAATAGTGCATTGACAAAGTTTCTACGATTTTGGAGGGTATTTGGATGACACTCCTCTCCTCACTGTTCAAATAATTATTCCAGCTCCGTGACCTAAAGCAAAGGCCGGAAGTACAACGTTGTCTTGAGCCGGAAGGACCCTTAGATAGTTTATTAAGACCCACTCAGAGTGGTAGCTGCGATAGAAGTATTTGCTTTCAGAAAACCAGGTGGGGTTTCCGAAGGGTAACGGGAACTATGCGTTCTTCGTATTATACAATTTGAAATTTTTCGAACGTTCAACACTAGGCAACATTTTTGCATTAGCGTTTATCGACGTAAAAGTGCTGACGACAATGTTTAAAACTCACTCCTACTACAAAAATTAAGCGATATGTGTATTCCAGAGACGTTTTTGTTTGGTATTCAAACCTTCCTAAGACACAGTGCTCTGACTGCAGAACAAATTGCTCGTACAACCTAGAGAGGACTGCCTCAGTGCTCCATGCCCAGCCCTTATATGTTTTAAAACTACACACGAGATACGGACCACGGACAACATCATTTCACCCGGCACTGAAACTCTCCCGGTTGCAGATGATTTATACCTTTCTCCTATAACCACGGTCTTGAAGCCAATTCATTGTCTTGAATCCTGTACAGCATGATCTTGAATATCTTTGTATGGCTTTAGACAGAGTCGTTTACGCATTAACACGCTATTACAATGTCAACGACCTAACAATTTCAACTCAGAAATTTTCGATAGTTCTCTTCAATCGGAGATGGTTGCGACGGTGTAATTCATCCATTTTATTACATAGTGTCTCCTTCCCACAGGTAACTGTAGCCCGTGGTGTTTGGAACGCGCTTCAGATGGGATGATCACATATCTATTGTAATCAGGAAACAGCATTAGCATTACGATATCTGTAGATGTAACTTGGTAGGGTGTGGAGCCCACCATTCTCTTGAGCGTACCCTAGGGCTTCCTCCGCTCAGTCATAGATTATGGATACCAAAGGTGCACCTCATAAACTTGAAGCAGTACATTTCGGTTGCCAGCGACTTTGCCTTGCAAAACGCTTGAATCTCCGCCGTATAAACTACTATTTCGCTTCACACCCCGTTACACATGCATATCTTACTTGTTCAGGTAGGGTAACTTTCGACCTTCGTCTCACGGAAACGGATAAAGATATGAAAAAAACTTTCAAGGTTATCTGGGCTCGGTATTGTAGGAGTATATCGTAGGAACTCCAGTCATATGCTATTAAAATCCGTCTTGGAATCCGCGGCTCGGTTTTGGTAGAAAGAATACATGAAAAAAGTTTTGGGTGTTTTCTGAGAACCGCCCATAAATTAATGGTGCCCCCACAAGACTCTTAAGACACACCATACACCATATCAAACGCAAAAAACACCAAACGATTGCGTCCGTTTGCCACAGCAAGACATATTGTGAAATGTTCATATTTTGAGCCTGCACTGTGGGACTGTGACAGTAAGATGATGCTCCTTTTGGGTATACAATATAGAAGAGCAATCTGTTCGTCAACTGCCATGTTCTTCTATATTGATCCCAACTTGGCCGGCTGTGGTGGCCGAGCGGTTCTAGGCGCTTCAGTCTGGAACCGCGCGACCGCTACATTCGCGGGTTCGAATCCTGCCTCGGGCATGGATGTGTGTGATGTCCTTAGGTTAGTTAGGTTTAAGTAGTTCTAAGTTCTAGGGGACTGATGACCTCAGATGTTGAGCCCCATAGTGCTCAGAGGCATTTGATCCCAACTTGAAGTGGTAATATTTGCTATTATTACGTGGGTCTCCAAGACTTCAAAATTTGCACTGAAGGTGGTTACTCGGTGACTAAAATCGATTTTCTGTAGTAAATGCTTTCACACCCTTTACGACGGGTGCTACCGATTTCGTTGTTTACATACTGTCAATTGTCAACGATGGCTGTCCTCTCCTGATGTGTCTTCCCCCATAAAGGCAGCTCTGTTGACGATATCACGTTATGTTCGTTACCAGATGATGCGGTTTCTACTTAATATGGCATGACCCATTAGGATCAGATCATTTCCCTAATGTTCTGATGACAAACCGACAGCAAGAACGTGGGATTCTTCCCTAACACTCCTTGGCACTCTTTCAAACAATCGTGGAGAATACAGTAGCTGTTGTGCCAGAAACGGATCCACAGCACGTATCCTACTACACATTGTTCAATGTGTTAAATGTGACAGATCTCTCTATCCCAAAAACGACATGCTACTTCGTAATAGATTAACAGCTCTGTGACATGGGATACGGAATCCTCACAATTACTGAGCAACGTGGAGTAGCATTTAAGCAATATAAGCTCTCCTTATCTTCAGCAGACAATCTGCACTGCTAGAAGACGGATGCGAAACTAACGGTTTGCAAAAAAGAACTAAAAACGTCTTATCTGGATAAAATATTGTGAAACGATGAATAGAGATATTAAGATATCTGATGTGTGGAGTACAACAAGGAAACTCAGAAATCGTAACTGGAATTCAGACCAGAGAGAATTCGTTAGATTTTGTGCATGACGACTAAGTACTCGGCGAGAATATTTATTGGTCTAGAGGGACAGCAGTCCGACAGTAGCTCAATCACCCTCCTACGGGATGTAAGATAAGTTCTTCCGCACATAAGATCCAAATCGGAAATGTAGCGTCTTAATTGCTGACTAGTAAAAACATTACATCCGGTGTGTAACACCTACGGTTGAATTCAATCTCATATCTACATAGGCCCATTTCGTACTCCGTAACTACATATGTTTGTAAACCTCAAAATTCTCTACTACAGCTCAACTGTCGTATTCGACGAACATTGTTTATGTTTATACTAATGGCTTGTGCTTGCAAGAGATTTCAGCAGTACGACGTGTATTTCTTGTTCAGAAACTGAAATATTCCAAGCAATTTCGTCTTCCACCACATTTCTCATTTTCTACAGCAGAAGCTATAGCGATTCGAGAGACTCTTAGATCTGGTCGTCCCGCGGTGCTCCAGAACGTTCTGTAGCGTAACAATCCAGATGTGTATACGAATGTGTTCAGCAATGTCCATGGATCAGTAAAATGAATATCCGGGTACTGCAAATAAGCGAAGAGGTGCATGAATCTCCTTTCCATGGAACCGAGGACACTTGGTATTAGTTTACAATGACTAGGACGAATAGGTGACGAACAAGGCCGGTGTTTCTCACCCTGTAATTAATGTCATTTACCATCCTAAGAATTCAGGTTGCGGAAGACGAAACTTTCCAAGGAAGAATGGGCAGAGGATTGGGGCCTTTTAGTGTACTATAGAAGTCAATACCACACTCCAATAAAAGCACCTATTAGAAGCTCCAGCAGGTTTCGAAAATTTCAGAAGAGGAGGAGGCTGGTAACTGTATCCAAATAATAAACTGAACTTGTTGTGCCTGATTGTAGGTAGTACTTTGCACCATTTGTTTTCTGTTCAACACTTGGTTCCGTTCCTGGAATCTCCCAGTAAGTTTCAGCATCTGACTGAAGAAAGCTGTTTATCGCACTGTTGGCGCGGTTTGATTAAAGAAAGGTAATCTCAGATTGTATATGTGTATATATTCCGCTATATAATAAGAGATCGTTTATTTGCTGAAAACAATGTAATGATAAACTTTTTCGATGTACGATAGCGTGATGAAAAGTAATGCCTCGAAATTTTTTATTCTGTTCACAAGATCGGTTGAGGTATTACGTGTCATGCAAATTGTTCGGTTGACTTTTCAGCTTCGCATACGGAAGATGAAATACGCTGGTGCTAGAGAGTAACATGTCTGTGTGCATCGTAATTATGTCGTTGCGTGAGAAACAGAATCTCAAAAGGCAGAAAATACGAATTCGGAGAGTTCTTCTACACATGGAACACAGACGGGGGCTGCGACATCTGCAACAATCCGTCGGTTGTGTTCAGTGTCATGGATCATCCCCCGTACAGTCCCGACTAGGCCTCATCTGTTTTCCATCTGTTTCAAAAACTTAAAGATTACCATCGAGGACTTCGGTTCAATAGTAATGAAAGGGTGCAAGCAGAGGTGATGTAGGTGTTGGGTTGGCAGAGGAGCCAACACCGTGTTACGAGAGGAGGCCGAATTAGCACGCGTTTTAGCTCACGCAGGCTGGCGTGAGGAGGGAAGGACTATACTGGCGTGAGGTCTGGAACAAGGAATTAGAATTCGGAAAGCGGACGTAATTAGTTTCATACTTAACTTTAATCCATTATGATGAACGTCGCACTTGACGGTACATGATTCACAGTATTATCTGTTCAGAAGACATAGTAACTGTATATGGCGCCTTGCTAGGTCGTAGCAAATGACGCAGCTGAAGGCTATGCTAAACTATCGTCTCTGCAAATGAGAGAGTAAGTAGTCAGTGAACCATCGCTAGCAAAGTCGGCTGTACAACTGGGGCCAGTGGTAGGGAGTCTCTCTAGACTAGACTTGCAGTGTGGCTGCGCTCGGTCTGCAATCACTGATAGTGGCGACACGCGGGTCCGACGTATACTAACGGACCGCGGCCGATTTAAAGGCTACCACCTACCAAGTGTGGTGTCTGGCGGTGACACCACAGTAGGCATGAAGAATAAAGGTGTAGAATGTTAATAACGTACGCTTTATTTAAAAAGCCTTAAGAAATTCAGCACTTTGTACACATCCGGCAACGACATACACATTCACATTCACAGTAGAGAATGCAAGGCGGAGAAGAGAGTGAGGAAGAAGAGGTGGAATGTGATGACAAAAGCGATGCATTTCGAATGAGGAAATGCTCTAGAACACCAAACCCTGAGCCAACACTGACAGTAAAGATGCTCCATGCCATGTGCCGTGTCCACCTGAGATACAACACGGAGAATTTGATTCAGATGGTTGTTGCCCGGCTGTAAGTGTTTCACGTTATGCAGTGCACTAAATACATTTGTCTCTCAGAAAAAACGAACTGCTTATTGCAATACCGTAAAAATAGCAGAATTGCGCCATATACGCAGCGACTCCAGAGAGTAACACACGTTGTCCCACGCTAAGATCACTGCGCAACTGGACTGGCACGTTATGAGAAGAGAGACAATCCTTGAGACGCCTGCAGACACAGCTACACTGCGGTACGGATAGTAACTGCGTCACAGTTTCAGAGTGAAATGGAACGGCGACTGGAAAGCTGCTACTAAGTTGAGTTGCGCGAGACAGTCAGATTCTTGTGGGCAAAACATCTAAATTGCACACAAACTAACCGTGAATTCTGGCTGTGTGTGTACAAAATGCAATGACGCGCCCCGCTGTATTGAAACGGTGTTATCAATTTAACCAATACTGAACAGCCTTGTATGACGCTGATAGGAAAGGAAGGCCGTCGATATCGACTTGGGTCGCAGACGACAATGTCCAGACAATCGAGGAATTGATTCAAAGAAGTCGCGGTTTATCCGCGATGAAGACAAACACTTAGCAGTTCTGGAAACGAGCGGTTTTCTGTCGTCGAGTAATTGAAGGACTGATGGAAGGCTCCGAGGCCAATTTACAGAGATTTGGTAACTATGTTGCTAAACTGTCTCATGTATCTCTGTCAGTTTGAAGTGTAAGAGAGCATTCTACACCTTTATTCTTCACGCCTACATCACCTCTGCTTGCACCCTTTCATTACTGTTGAAGCGAAGTCCTCGAAGGTAATCTTTAAGTTTTTGAAACAGATGGAAAACAGGCGAGATCTAGTCGGGAATGTACGGGCGATGATCCATGACACTGAACACAACCGACGGATTGTTGCAGATGTCGCAGCCCTCGTCTGTGTTCCATGTGTAGACGAACCCTCCGAATTCGTATTTTCTGTTTTTTGAGATTCTATTTCTCACGCAACGACATAGTTACGATGCACACAGACATGTTACACGCTAAAACTCAGAGCACTCTAGCGCCAGCGTATTTCAACTTCCGTCTGCGAAGCTGAAAAGTCAACCGAGTAACTTGCAAGTTACTTGGCATATCACGACAATCTCCAACTTAATATTTGAGGGCCCCTCGTACGTAAAATTTTCTTATCTTTTCTTCGCATATAATAATTAATTAATATTCTGTGGTACTTGAACATTTATATATCAGTCGGCAGTTTATAAGTAAAGGTCAGCAAATTAATCCGCGGAAATAAGTCATTACCAGGATGAAAAACTTGTTTCAGTACTGATGTAAAATATATACTATGTGTCCTAATATTTGGTGAATATCAAGAATTTTTGTAATTTAGTATTTCAGTCTTTTTGGTCCCAGAAAAAACACTGACCACCGACATAAAATTTTCATTCACGATTTCTAAGTTCAATATTCAGGAGGATTCAAAACATTTTTTGATTTACATGAGGTAAAAACATGACTAAATGAAATTTGTGTTTATCTGTGATTACATAAAGGTGATACTGTCCATGTGGATGCTTCTCATTCTCTCCTGAGTTGTGTTTGGTATATTGTGTCTGTACCTGATATGTGTATATTTATTAGCTACAAACCACGGAAATCCATAAATCCGGATAGCCGAACGCGGTCTTGAACCGTCTTCCTCGCCACCACGAGTCAAGTATGCTAACCATTGCTCCACATTGCTCGGATCGCAAAACTTGGCTACACCATCCACCTACTTCTCTACATAGTCGCCGATCAGCGTTAGACAAATGTCGCACCCTTGTACTACACTTGCAGTACCGTCGCCTTAGAAGGCAGTTGCCTGCGCTTTCCGAGACTTCTATAGGCTGGTCTGCAGTCTTGTCTAGTTGGGACTGCATGGTGGATGATCTGTGACAGTTGACACAAGGCGCCGAATTGTTGCAGGTGTCGCAATGCTCGTCTCTGTTCCATGTGAAACCAACTCTTCCTCACGGAGAGCGGTTCATGTGAGCAGAGATGACACCCAGAGGGAGCCATTTCTGGCTGTAGGGCAGGTAATCAAACAATTTTCAAGGAAAACGCTGCAGGACCATCTTCATTGCCGCTGCAGTGTGTGTCCAGAAGTGTCATGGAAATGCCTAACAGTTACGTTACGTGAGTTGCATCTAATAAGGCGAAATCCCTGGGCAGCCATTTGTTCTTGGCGGGGAACACTATCTTCTGTGCATTTTTACTTGATCTCCGTTCTCTCAGAACTGAAAAGAGTGACAAGACGCTATTGACGAGCATATCTGGGACACTGCCGGAGACATCTGTGCAAGGTTTCATCGGATTTTCTCTGTTATTTAGAATTCACAACCCACCAGACCTTAATAATGGAATAGCCCACATCAATCTTAATCAGCTACGACGTATATTTTGAATGTGGACGAGTAGGAAGAGCAGCACACGTTGGCGGAGAGGTTAATGCACAGGAGTTTCCTATGTTTCGAACTCTTCAGCGATCTCAGCTGAAATTTACCTCGTTTCCGTAAGTCACTTTAGGCAGATGCCAGTTGGTACTCCTGAGAATAAATGATGCTTATGGTGGCACATCTTTGTCTTATCCGCACGTCAAGCTGTTGCCAAACCCATGTTTTCCTGTCAGCTATATTGTGATACTGTGATCCACGGCATAAGCTGAAGTTCCAACATAGCTCGAGACATCCTTTTGATCTGTTGGCAAATTTTATTATCGTTAGTCAATAGTTTGACTCCTAGTAATTAAGCCTCCATCTTCCAAATTTGTACCTGGAACTCAAGAAATTCACTCAATATTTCTTCCCACACAATAGATGGTTCACAGGTAACATCCATTTAGAATTTTTTTTTTTTATGAGTCTGTGATGTCTCCCTAAGTAGTGAAGCTATTCTATTATCGACAACGCTAAACAATTACCTTCACTGCATTAGTCATAAATTTCAGTAAATGTATCAACGACCAATACATAGTGGACAAACATTTGAGATTCGGAAAATAACTGCTAGTTGCGTTTACTATGAGTCGTTGCGTTGTCAATGCACACCTCAGCACAAAATGCAGCTGTAGCAAGATGATAAAATACGGTGGCATCGCCACACGTTTTTTTATGATAGTAGATCTTTTAATTAATATGCACAACACACTTAGAGGCGTTTAACTAATTATATTCCATATAAACGTTTTCTGTGACTGATATACCGTTGTGTCCGAATAAAAGACTAAATATCGAGATTTCAGGAACATGCAAATAACATTTACAAAACCTGAATTCTCTTCTTACTGACAGTACTTAGCTATAAAATGCTGTGACAGGAACGAAAATTCTTATGTGTTGCCGACGCGACATCGTACCGACGTGCAAGGTACTGGACCTCAACTTCCCAACAGCTAAAAATGACATTTATCACATTTTTCTGAGCATGTCAACCTGTATGAAATATTTCGAATCACTTTCAGTAAACAACAATGTTATTGCTATGCTGATCATAAGTTGCTATACGAACGTAGTTTCTTCGCAATGCTTCAGCAGTGGAAAACAAAATTCTGATTTTGTGAGGAAAGAGTGGTAATGATTTATAGCTGCAATATCTTTTATTTTCTATTCAAACCCATCTTCTTGTGGGGTTAACACAATTTATTTCTGGTGATTGGACATACAGGCTTTACTTAATGAAAAAAAATTCTTAATTGGGATGCTGATTTTGCTACCACAGTGCTACATTCGGATTACGCGTGATTAAGGAATTAAGGGATCGCATTCAGACAGTCCTGGTTGTCAAAAAGTTTAATTTGGTTGACACCGGATGAAAGGCAACCTAGTTGCGAAGCACATACTGCAAAAGACTTATCTTTGACGGCGGTAGGTCGGAGAATTACTGATGAACCATTTTACCGGACGTAGACTCACTACGCTTGGGAGAAACACGAACACACCAGAGACGGTGAGATAGAGCTAAAATTAAGCAACTTCTTATTCCCGAGTACTGTATCTACTCTGTGGACTCGTGATATTAGATTCACGTGAATTAGCGCAAGCAGTATACGTTGCTCACATCAACAGTTTTATAGAGACCAAACGGGCCATACCGCGACTCCCTTAAGTGTTAATCCTTTGCAGAGTTAGCAGCCCCTGAAGATCGCCTTAAATAATCGGAATGTTTTATTCGGTCTTTCGGGTGACCATATTGGCACCGAAATGGTAGATAATTAGGAGAAAACCAAACAGATGAATTCGATTTTCAGAAAAACTTCCACCACGGATGATCGCAATAGGGTACCTCCTTTCAGTCACTGGACAAACGCCGAGGTGGTAGTTTGAGACAAGTTATCACGAAAAAGAAAATCAACTAAAATCGCTCAACAGATGAAACACATCGGGACCTGATAAAATGCTGGAATATTGTGTAGACATTACTATAAGAACTTGTGGCCCTTCAAGTAACTCTTTATCGTAGGTCGCCTGAGCAACTGAGGATGTCAACGTATTGGATGCAGGCCACTCCCGTTTTCGAGAAGGATCGTCAGGTAGATAGATATAATGATATCACTGTAATGCCAAGACAATCTGTCGGAGAATAGTGGAATATTTTTTATATTTATGCATTATGAACCTTTTGCTGGAAGAAAGTTAAAAAGGAGTCTTCTGAAAACAAAGATCTTGATCAGCTTTGTAGTTAACGTAGAAAGTTCTTTGGGAATACACGGAGATACATCCATCGTCTGTAGGAAGGTTGAAATGCCAAAAGACTATAAGCCAAATGGATAAATTTCTGCAGTGAATCAATTAGTGGCACAGGAACAGGTTGTACCGTTTAAATTCTTCTCATTATAACACACTGTCTATAGATTGGTGAAGAAGTCCATTATTGTTCGAGTACGGTACTGGTGATATATCAATGGAACTTGAAACAACGATAAAACACGCAGAAGTGGCATGAAGCCGAATGATGGTGTACAAATAATTGTAGGAAAACCAGATGCCAAGCTGAGACTCACTAGAAGAGTCTTGAGGAAATGCAGTTCATCCACGAAAACAGCTACTTACAAGAAACCTTGCTCGACCAATGCTTCAGTACTGCTGATTACTCTACACCCTTTATCATCTTGGAGTAATAGAAGAGTTGCAGGAGATCCAGTGGAGATGGATATGTGTCGTCACGAGGTCATTTAGCAGGTGCGAGACCGTTATGGAAATGCTCAACTCCAGTGGGAGAGGCTACAAGAGTAGTTGTGCACCGCGGAGAAGCTGCTGTTGAAATTGGGAGAGAGTGACTTCCGAAGAGGATAGAGCAGGATATTATTTTCTCGCTTCCAGCTTCCGCGGAATCATAAAAATGTGAAACCCTGAGTGTTTAGAGACGTTACGGTAGCAAATTATTACGCGATCTTATAAATCACCTCTCGCGAATACAACGGGAAGGGTGGGAATTCACAAGCACTCTCGGCCACACGCCGTAAAGTGGCTTGCGGAGTATAGATTTCTATGTACAGGGATAGGCGATTCACGATGGAGACTGTGAGTGCCACATACGAAACTCTATATTATTCTGATTAGGACGTATGAGATAATAGCATTCAACAGTAGCGGGTTTTTTGTTGTTGCACACAGTCGGGGTTTCTCCTTAGACGTTGATGATGGCTCAGTGTAAACAGTTATTGGTCACTTACCTCCACTGGCTTCATGGTTTCCTCTGATATCTGCCTGTCTTCAGTAATCAACCTTCTTCGGCGACGACTTTAGCTCCTTCTAGCACAGATGTGCAACTCACTTCACTTTTCGGCAGATTCTTTTTCTACAATCAGCGAAACGCACCCCAAAAGCTTATGTTCACCAGGCAGAGAAATGCTAGGCAACGCACGCACCACGTCCCACGATGTTTCATTGTTGTGAGCCTCGCCTGGGAACAATCTTGAAGAGTTCCCATCGTCTGTGACTGTAGAAAACTTTCTAACCATACGCGATTTGTTTGTATCTGTCTGTTATTCAATATAACAACCCTCGTATGAAAAGAAGAAAACAAAAAATTTATGTCTTCATCACCGGAAATCCGGAATCTAATTTAAAGTTCGCTCAGAACAACAAAATAAATGGGTAATAGAGACATTCAGCAAAACCTACATTTTTCTCAGTTAGTTTAGCTAGAACCGGTCTCGGTTTATTTTATTGCGATCAGATCGAAACATTTTCATATTGTGATATTCTGGCGAAAACGAGCACGAAATATGATTGGAAGAGACATTCGCCATCAAATTAGTAAATTTATGCATTAAAGCAACGCGAGGATCTATAGTTCGTTCAGTGTATTGAAATTTATTTCTGATTTTTGAGAAAACAACCGACACTGAATGGCGTGATGGTCAAAATTAACTGATCATGAGGGGTAAATGTCGTGTTAAGAAGAGTGAACGGCAGCACACAATGACGATACGTTCAACGTGTTAACGAATTAACGAAGGAGCAATGCTTACAGTTGTTTCTACATTAAGTCAACTGGACAGGTTGGGCGTATGATGTACTAAATAGCAGAGCTCCCTGTGAAATACCCTCATTGAAAATGGCTTGTACACATACGACTGAAGTTCTTTAAATTCGAAACGTGAGCTAACACAAAAGTGCTACAGATGGTAGGTTTACGCGCCCCTTTCTGTACAAGTGCAGTGCATGAAAAGTACGGGAAAAATGAGAAAGAAAGAAGACAGCATAAACGTTCCAGATGAAAAGGATGAGAACGGAGTAACTGAATGAATGAAGACGTTTCATAGTAAGGGAAAAGGAATGTACCAGGGCGAAAGGTGCAGGTACGTTCCACATCAGAAATTGTACCTCTACCCAAAGGTTGAGAGTAATAAAGAAATGGCAAAACGCTTTTAGCTGGATAACCAATAATGATGTACAGCCACGGAGAAAATTGCCTTCCCATACCCGGTGTAAATCACAAGCAGCCGTTTACCTTGATACCAACGTCGACGAAGCGCAATTATTTCACGGACATATAATAAATTTCTGCCAGAGAGGCATTAAAATCCTCAATGAAGTAGCAGCAATTGGCCGAAGCAGCTTTCCGCTGTCACTGAGACCACAAAAAACGTACCGCAATGCAATCGTAATCGCTATTGTGGGCTAGAGATCGATAGTTTAGGCTCACAGAGCCAAAAAGTTTGGGACAGCCCAGACTCGACGGCGAGCACAGGGAAGCGTCGTACTCCTGCACTTGACAGTTCCGAACAGATCAACACCGTCCGAGGCGCTGCAGTGATAATAGGCATGCTATCTCTAGACCTAAGCTTAAGAAAGGCAGGTCCACTATTTTGGCTGACAAATGGCGAACATGATAAGCTAAAAGAGATACTGGACATATGAGCCACATCGAATAAGAAAGTGATGTCATGCACTGATAGAGAATGACGTGAAATCTGGGCAGGGTAGAAATAGCTGTAGGGACATGGTCCATACCTAACTACTTACTGATTACACTTGTTAACTTGGAGCAATCGGCACCCTGACCACATCGTCTCAGAAAGTGCCATCAGCCTACATGTTACATACAACGAATGGAACGCTTTGGGAATACTATAGTCTGTAACATAATAAGGAATGAGGAACTGTGGCATCAGCGGAATTCACTTAAGGTTAAAACATCAGTTTATGATCTTCAAGCCTACATAGCAGAGAGGCAACGAAGACGAGGCCACGTATCATGGAAACGACACAACACGGCAAATTATCCACCGACGACAACCTTCCAGAAGCAGTGAGGAGACGAGCCTCGATGAGGACAAGGAAGGATTTCCTGAGACCCTAACAGCCACTTAGTAAATGAATCGACTTCATCTACGTCTGGTACGATGGACGTGGGAGAATTATGGGCAAATTTTAAACACATTGTAAATCATGCATTCGACAAGTATGTGCCGAAAAAGTGGGTTACGGACGAAAAGACCCACCGTGGTTTAACAGCGCAATTCGGAGAGTGCTCAGTAAGCAAAGGCAGTTGCACTCGCGGTACAAGAAAGATCGGGAGAATGAGAACAGACAAAATTTGTAGAGATTCGTGCTGCTGCAAAAAGAGCGATGCGCGAAGCATAAAACCACTACCACCGTCATACCTTAGCAAAAGATCTTGCTGAAAACCCAAGGAAATTCTGGTCTTATGTAAAATCGGTAAGCGGGTCGAAGGCTTCCATCCAGTCACTCACTGATCAGTCGGACCTGGCAACCGAAGACAGCAAAACAAGAGCTGAAATTTTAAATTTAACATTTGAGGAATCTTTCACGCAGGAGAATCGTACAAATATACCGCCGTTTGAGTCTCGTACAGATTCCCGTGTGGAGGACATAGTGATAGACATCCCTGGGGTTGTGAAGCAGCAGAATGGGTTGAAAATAAATAAATCGACAGGTCTTGATGGCATTCCAATTCGGTTTTACAGAGAGTACTCTACTGCATTGGCTCCTTACTTAATTCGCATTTATCGCGAATCTCTTGCCGAACGTAAAGTCCCGAGCGACTGGAAAAAAGCGCAGGTGACGCCTGTATATAAGAAGGGTAGAAGGACGGATCCTCAAAATTACAGACCAATATCCTTAACATCGTTTTGTTGCAGGATTCTCCAATATATTCTCAGTTCGAATATACTGAATTTCCTTGAGACAGAGAAGTTGCTGTCCATGCATCAGCACGGCCATAGAAAGCATCGCTCCTGCGAAACGCAACTCGCCCTTTTTTCACATGATATCTTGAGAACCATGGATGAAGGGTATCAGACGGATGCCATATTCCTTGACTTCAGGAAAGCGTTTGACTCGGTGCCCCATTGCAGACTCCTAACTAAGGTACGAGCATATCGGATTGGTTCCCAAGTGTGTGAGTCGCTCGAAGACTTCTTAAGTAATAGAACCCAGTACGTTGTCCTCGATGGTGAGTGTTCATCGGAGGTGAGGGTATCATCTGGAGTGCCCCAGGGAAGTGTGGTTGGTTCGCTGTTGTTTTCTATCTACATAAATGATCTTTTGGATAGGGTGGATAGCAATGTGCGATTGTTTGCTGATGATGCTGTGGTGTACGGGAAGGTGTCGTCGTTGAGTGACTGTAGGAGGATACAAGATAACTTGGACAGGATTTTCGATCGGTGTAAAGAATGGCAGCTAACTCTAAATATAGATAAATGTAAATTAATGCAGATGAATAGGAAAAAGAATCCTGTAATGTCTGAATACTCCATTAGTAGTGTAGCGCTTGAAACAGTCACGTCGATTAAATATTTGGGCGCAACATTGCATAGCGATATGAAGTGGGAAAAGCATGTAATGGCAGTTGTGGGGAAGGCGGATAGTCGTCTTCGGTTCATTGGTACAATTTTGGGAAGATGTGGTTCATCTGTAAAGGAGACCGCTTATAAAACACTAATACGACCTATTCTTGAGTACTGCTCGAGCGTTTGGGATCCCTATCAGGTCGGATTGAGGGAGGATATAGAATCAATTCAGAGGCGGGCTGCTAGATTTGTTACTAGTGGGTGTGATCATCACGCGAGTGTTACGGAAATGCTTCAGGAACAGGAACTCGGGTGGGAGGCTCTAGAGGAAAGGAGGCGTTCTTTTCGTGAATCGCTACTGAGGAAATTTAGAGAACCAGCATTTGAGGTTGACTGCAATACAATTTTACTTCCGACAACTTACATTTCGCGGAAAGACCACAAAGATAAGATAAGAGATATTAGGGCTCGTACAGAGGCATATAGGCAGTCATTTTTCCCTCGTTCTGTTCGGGAGTGGAACAGGGAGAGAAGATGATAGTTGTGGTACGAGGTACCCTCCGCCAAGCACCGTATGGTGGATTGCGGAGTATGTATGTAGATGTAGATGTAGACCTACAAATCTGCACACCTTTGGTGGCACAGCAGCACAGCCCCTGTGAACCCTGAGTTGTATCTCAGTGCCGCATGGGGTAACTGTCCAAACAAGTAATCTAGTTTGGTTTTAACACAAAGTACTGTAATGTAGTGTAGTATCATGCTGTGTGGCCCGTAGGTTGCAAGTGCTACTCTGAGATGAAGAGGTTGGCACACGAGAGGAGTTCGAGGCGGGCCACATAAAACCAGTCAGAAGACTGATGACCCAAACAAAAAAAAAAAAGGCCTTCATTCTAGAGTGAGGCCTCTGTATGTGTATGGGAGGCGGAGGTGGTTCAGTCCGACTTCTCGACACTCTTGTGAATGACTTGGCGTTGTAGGTAGATTCTCAAACCTTGTGTGTCTAGTAAATATTAGTAGGGGAGTGGTTCATGATTGCTCATGCCATGCCTGTCACGCACGGCAATCGCTTTCCCTTATTCCACATGCCCCAAGGAGATCTAAATCCACTTTATTGCTACCCTTGTCTGCTATCCCTATTGCCAGACATGTGCTCTATACTTCCGGTTGTCACTCTTTCAGTAAATCCCAAGCCTTTTCCTAAGGCACGCAGTTACGCAAATCACAACTTATAAGTATGAGCACATTACCCCAGGAATATGCAGCGCAAAGGATAACTGTCAAAACCTCACCCCTTAACCCTAAGGAAATGAAAGTCAAGTGAACTACTTTAGCATTCTCGAGTGTGATTTTGTGATGATAAAGTGGAGTTTTAAATTAATCCATGGGCGTGAGGAGATGATGAACAGCCTGTTATTTGCAATGTTCTGTATGCCTTTCACGGCACTAGTTTCTGGGTCGACAACTTCGTAGCGGTCGTCGCCCAGTATTTATACGACTCCTTAGGGAGCGCATACAGATGATAGATCTTGACTACTTTCTTTCCTACGAGATCGCATCGGTGATGATTCTGACTAGAATCAAATCGCCTTCCTTAAACGTAGGATGCTCGGCTGTCTGATCATGTTGCTCCTTCTGGTGAGATTCCTTCCTCCTCGTTCTTGTTAGTGTGTTTGAGATTTGTTTGCAATACCTCTTCTGGGGAAGGAGGTAACTGCACTGCGGCACTGACAGGCATGATTACTGGTGTCTGGAGCATAACCTCAATAGGAGAATAACTTGTACAATCGTGGATCAAACTATTAAATGATCTCTTCGAACTATGCGATATACTGTACCCATTTGGTATGTTGAGCTGAACACAGTGTATCCGTGTCTGTTTCCCCACTTCGAGGGAACGCCGTTCAACTGTGTCTGCGGCTGCATGGTAAAGGCTTGTCCGGCGAACAGTGACTCCTCACTGCTGCAGTTCGACGATCCAGGGACGAGATGTAAACTGGGGGCCACCTTTGTGGTTGACGAACCTGGAAGTGTAACGCCACGACCAACTCACTAGATCGTCGAGAATCGTGCACATGTGCCAACGAATAGCTTTCATGTGGATCCAGAACAGTGGCAAGCCATGCGTGGACTTTGATACGCCTGTACTGATACGACAAATTCTGCCACCTGTAAGTTTTACAAAGGATTCTGCGGGCACTTCAGCTCACATTCCAAATCATTACACACAGCCAGCGGGAGTATCTTGACTGTGCTCGTTAGCTTTCCTAAGCAACGTCTGTAACGGAAGCGGCTGCTATTGGTTGTGTACCATCATTATAGTTTTGAGACGGCACAGAGCGCCAAGTTTTCTTGATTTCCTTTCTAACTGAATTAAAACACTGAAGTACAGCGGGAATTAAGTCATTTTCCTGTCAAAGCTATGACTCAGTAAAGAGCGGCCAACAACTGTAGCTGGACTGAGCGTTTGAAACTCACGACCGTTACAAACTTAAAATATGTTGGGTGAGATGTCTAGTCGATCCTGACACAGTCGCCACGTCTGTAGCCTTCGGGTGTTGGTGGATGTAACTGCTGCAGATCAGTGAAGAACCACAGACTAACATTGTTCTGTAGCAGATCGCTGACCAGTCGATCATCTGTTTCAGGCGTTGGACTTCATTTCTTACAGCAGATGTTTCTTCGCCTAGTAAGGAACTGATTTACGAAAAGGGAATTAGCGAACCTACAGACACAGAAAGTCGCGATAATCTAGAGGAATATATACTCAAAAATGAACACATAAATGGGAGGATGCTCTGTACAAGTTACTATACGTTATCACACACGGAATTCAGCCACTGGGCAAGCAGTAGACTTGCCAAAGTAGAAAGTACGTATGTAAATTAACACAAGCAAACCATCTTCAGAATACAGACCACAGCCCTGGGAGAGCACTGAAATGAAATAAAGAATATCGCTATACCAGAAAAACCAAACAACGGGACACACGATAACAGTAACAACGGTCGGTCCAAACAGCTTTCCACACTACATGTCAGTCTGCAGCACCAGTGCCTCTCGGCGCAGTGGTAGATGTAGCAGAGTACCAAGTACTGTAATTTCGATGAAGTTAGTACCTCTAAACATAACGAGTGGTTCACGGATGACTAAACTAGGCCGTTTCCATGGTAATGGAAAGCACTAGCCACCAAAGGTCGGTAAGTACCGCACACTGAAGCTGGCGATGTTGCGCCACACTGCAACGGAATGGACCGGGGAGCTGCACCTCTGATAGCTTACAGACTCGGTCAATGAGCTACGTTACAGCTCCGTCCTTGTAGCCATCCGAACAGGTGTGAGAGGTGGAAATGTTTTTTCTGTCCTGGCCGTCAGGGGTGGCCGAGTTCCGGTTCTCACGTTGGGTGACCTGAACTGGAGAGAATTCTCAGAACGCAGGAGTTCTGTGTCTGCCTTCGTCACGGCGTAGCTTCAACAGCGACTCGAAATAGCGGCGAGAGGGCCGATTTCACAATCTGGGGCGTTTCCTATATTAATTAATCGTGAAATGTTAAATTTGTCCTGCGTCTCCAACTGATGGAACTGTATGTAGACAATAACTCGATAATGTCTGTGGACGTGGGAAAACTAATCTAGTAGTGTCAGTTCAGTATTCAAGTTTGATGAATTGTGAAGTAATTAATCGACTCGTCTCAGCTAACCGTCAGTTAATTCGGATCTTTCTTTCTTTTTTTTTTTTCCTCAGTTAGAATCTGAGGTATGAAGAATTGAAGGATTAAATTTATTACTCTCTTTTCCGTTGTGGTGGGGAATGGTCTGGACATATGCTGTGTCCTCGATACGTGCGTTTTGTGCTTGACAAAAGTACTGTACTACAAACTGAAACGAGATTCACACTTTTCGTAGTCATTCACTACGTGCCTCTTCGTACGAGCCAGCCTCTGAAACACCAAGAAACGGACGCACGTCGAGGGCCGTCTGGTGAGTAATACACAACTGTACTGGACGTGCATCCCATCAAATTTAAACTCTCCAAAAAGCTGTCTGTAGTGGTGTTAATCGTAGATATTGCTCCTGTTGTGGCATTGGTGGTATAGGTCGACCTTATCATACCCCTTGTGCCTCGCTACGGTCGCCGAACATCTCAAATGACAACCGGTGGTGCCTTCTACTTTGCTTGGATCGAATTCACTGTCTCATTCGTAGTGAAGCTGCTGAGGATTCTGTAAGACAGAGGAAAGGGCATTAACTGACGGGTCCAGCACACGGGTTCTCGATATATTCGTCTGATCTCTTGATCGAATCCTAGAGTTCTCCTATGAAGTGCTGTTGTAACATTTGCTGTTTTTTCCAATATCTTGACTGCCAGTCATGCGACTGCTCACATCTTCTTGTTATACTCATCTTAATTGGAGGCCAGCATCTCGCCACTAGCGTAGTAGATAGGTGGATTGCTGACACAGAGTGCCACAGTTCTGGATAACGAAATCCAGCAAAAAACCTGTCGTTACTGCAAACATGTAAAGTAAAGAGACCGAGCAAATAACTGTAACAACTCATAGTGATAAGCAGCCCACAAAGCTGGGACTGTTTTGAACCGAGATAAAGGCAAAACTACGGGCACTGACTGTTCTGTTCTTCAGAGAAGCTATGAAACTGTAGTCCGCAAATGTATCCACCACTGAAAATGGGTGTGCAGCCTATAGAAACGAAAAGCATTTTACACCAGGAGGTTTTTTTACAGAGGTCAGGGCAATCACATGAAAGTCTCACGCAGTCAGTACAGGTAGGTTTGCTACAAGGCCGTGAAAAGCCTTGAATCATCAAATACATGTCACCAAAGACTGTGTCATTATTCATGGTGAGTCATCGTCAGAAGCAAGGGTAGGATCTTCTGATTAGTGAGACAGTAAACTATTATCACAGTATACAGTAGTATCCGTACACTCCACTCTAATGCGTAACTAATGATTAGATGTCACAAGAGGCTGACCTGGCAGTATAAAACGAGTTGGGGAGTACTGGATTGTTAGCAGAAAACGTAGTAGCTGTAGACCGAGTCTGTTAGGAGAAATCAGCAACTTTGAACGTGAAGTAGTCACTGGATGTCAACTGAGTACAAAGAAAACTGTGGTACGGTATGAGGGTGCTTTCTATAGTTAGGTGTGGTCCTGTTACTACGACTAAGATAACGCTGAAAGCTCAAGGATGTGAACCCATATTACAGTACAGAGAAGTACATATAGTAGAGGGTCATTTTTCAGACAATCATTGTTCATTATAGTATGACATTTTACCCTATTATAAAGCACCATCTTTGAACCAATCGTCTGCGGACTATAAGGTTGCAGAAATGGACTAGATTCCCCAGAGTCCTGGCATGAAACCGGATTATTTAGAACGCCGACTTCACCCTAGATTCCACTGTCTAAGCTTACCACCTTCTCTGGAAGGTAATGGTCAATTTCATCTCGTAGTTACTGAGGAAACTAAACAGCTACAAAATGGTTTTCAATATTTGAGGGTGGAATCAGGAAGGAATAAATGACGCTTCTTAAAAAACTTGAGAGGGTATCTGACTAGGAAGTGGTAACTCAAATTCAAGATCAAGTTTCCAGTCGTGCTGCATTACCACAGTTCAGAAAAAAGTTCTGAAGGACTGGGGCCAGTATGTCACCGATTAAGGAAGAAGCGAAACAAACATTCAAGAAGGCATATGGGTGTGTTTTGTACAGTTGTGAAGAATTATTTGGTGTTGATTAAAATCATTTCATATCCATCAAAAAGATTTATGTGCTAAATGACATTCATCCTCATGCTTGCTTGGCGTAGTTTGTTTTTCCACGCCCATCACCTCGGCCTGGCAATTGTAAGACTGATTTGTGTGTGGTTACTTGGTGGGTAACTGCAATGCAGATGTCTGACTTAGAGTACAATTGCGAATAATATGAGAAATTTTGATGTTTCTTTTTTACATACTGGTCTCAGGAAGCACAAGACAGAGTAAAGCGTGGTACACTAATGATGAAAAACTTTTTCAGTCTGGCTTTAAAACTCCCGCTTGGTTTCTTTAGAGTGCAGGGTCAGGAAATCAGTTTTTGCAAACTTCCTACATTCCTGATGAACGAACTTGCATTTCGATTATGAAATTTCTCTCAGAGCTCCACCAAATCATTCTGTTCGGTGTAAAGCTAATCTGTAAAGAGTTCCAATGTTTTACCACAAGAGGTATGTTCGTGTTGAAGAGGACAGTGCTGGCCAGAATGATAATGTTTTCTCCGCTTCAGCTGAAGTGACAGGGAAACGCAAAGTATGATTTCAGGTGACACAACTCGCTTTTGGGTCGACATGGCGTTGCCAGTTGAAGTCGTTGATGGAGGAACTCCCAGCTAGAAATGAGGAGTATAATTTTAACTAAGAGAGTAATCACTGAAATTTTAGGGATGTGTGGCAGCAGTAAACATCATATGTTGTTACACTGTGGTGTATATGATATTGTTATATTTTAATTAACAGTTTTCTTTTGTGTGCAACAAAGTAACGAATGTGTTTTCTTCGAATGGGACATTGTACGTGAAACTTTTTGAAATTTGACGTTTTTTGTGTTCTACTTCATAATGCACTTGGGACTTTTTTAAACATTTTGGTATATAATATGTTAAAATCAGACAATTGTGAGATCTTAAAATAATAATCTGAATGTTGACGTGTGACTGTCAAATTTGGCGGCTATGCATACACTGCCACAGCTGAGCAGTCATATCTTGGGAACTACACAGCCTAGAAGGCTGTGAATTGCTTTGTTTTGTGCCTACTGCTACGTCTCAGATGTTGGCATTGCGAATAGACAAATCAGCCCTTTGTTTCTGGCACCAGTTTGCGTTGAAAGTAGTGTAATTATCGGCTATTTTTTTAGTACGCTAAATTCTATTCCTTTATATACATAAATAAAATGACTAAGCCTAAAAGTAAGTTCAAGAAACGCAGATTTGCGGATAACAGATATGTGAGACCTGCCTTTTCTTCTGAAGCACTTAAAAACACATATGCTAGCATTGACGAAAATAACGATAATGTTTCTGAAATGACCACACCACCTAGTGCATCTAAAAGCAAAGTAACTTATTTAAACATAAATATTCTCTTCCTTTGGCAGGAATGGCGGCAATCAAACCTATTTACAGAGATGTGGCAAATCCTCAGCTACTAAGTTAGTGTTTACATGGAAAGATCCAGAATGTGAATGAGTCCTTCAATAATGTTGTCTGCTGCGGCGTGCCTAAAAATGTATTTGTTGGCCTTATGACTCTAAAGCTAGCAGTGTCTGATGCTGTAATAACTTTTAATGGTGGGAACTATGAAAGACGTAAGGTTCTGAAAGAAGTTAGGGTAAGATTTGGACAGACCACAGCTAAAGGACTGTGGAAACTGGATGAGCTTTATGTACATGTAGCAGAGTTAGCTGCTCAGCAAATGACAAAAGAAGTAAGACAGAAAAGGAGCAGGCAAGCACTGGGCTGTTGCGACACTAAATGAGACACAGACTATAGGCCAGGGCAATTCTAGTGCATAGAAGACTCAGAAATGTAAGTCTGTATAAGAATTTGTAATAAAAAAGTTTTAAACATCAATATCTCTTAACTACACTTTTTGCAATAAATGACCTGTTTTCTTAAAATGTACTGGTGGTAGAAGCACGAAATTTTCACAGCATGCCAAGTGCGAAATTCAAGACATATGGAACTAGAATAATTAAAATAACCTGCGTTGTGTTTGTTTTTATGTTCATTTATTTACAACATTCTGTCAAAAAATTGAGTGTTTGAAAAAAACAAAAAAGGATAACATGCCCCACAACACATATTTAGTAAAAATTCTAGTTCTGTGTATCTAGAAAGGTGAATTCAATAATCATAGAAAATTCTAAGTTGGCGTCTTAAAATGTTTTTAAGATAATGGGGCACAAAATTTGATAATTTAACATCGGACGCATATGACATACAATGTATCCTTAAAGAGTATTTTGTGTGCCATGATTCATTCACTTGATGAGATCTTCTAGTGCTATTACTTTTTAGGCAACTATGTGTGACTATACATGAAGACGGAGTCATTTTTTTGGTATGATAATGTGGATGGACTTCCGTAGAATATTTCTTTGTATGCCACATTTTATTAGTCTTTCTTATGATGCTGATGGTGAATGTAATGCTATGGAAGCTACAGTCTGTGAAAAACAATTCCAACGACTGAAACCAAATAAATATGCCTACGCAATGTTACAAAGCACTCAAAATATCACAACATACAATACAGGCAGTACCATCATCAGAAACTCAGTAACGTGGTTTGGTAAGCGAATTTGAATGAAATCAATTTTTACCTCCAGGTAGCGTCATCCGAAGTCATACATCTGAAGTTTGCAAACCATTAAAGTAATCTGTGAGAGCCATTACACTTGAAATCTCTGTGTGAAAAAAATGCTGTGTTCGTGAATATCTGTTATGAACAAACAAAATGTTGCAAAATGGGCTTCAAAATCCAGTCCCAGAACTTGCTGAAAGACTTGGAAGAGTGACATGGGTCGCAATGCTCACTCATTGACAATAATAAAATATGCTTTATTATATACAATGGAAAACAAAACATTACGGGCACTGTCTTAACAGTGTGTTGGCCCACACTGAAACGTAGTACAGCCGCTGCTCTGATGGCACCGATTCGATTGTCCTCCAACGGTATGTGGTATCAGATGTCCATGCACAGGTCACAAAATTGCCATACATTATGCTCGATGTTTGAATTTATGAAGTTCACGCCTGATAACACCCATATGTTTGTCATCCGTATCACAGCAACCAAATTTGTTGGCCAATACGTCAATGTGAGTAGGTGCTCAAAAATGTTGAAATGTGTGTGAAATCTTATGGGACTTAACTGCTAAGGCCATCAGTCCCTAAGCTTACACACTACTTAACCTAAATTATCCTAAGGACAAACACACACTCCCATGCCCGAGGGAGTCTCGAACCTCCGCCAGGACCAGCCACACAGTCCGTGACTACAGCGCCCTAGACCGCTCGGCTAATCCCGCACTGCAGTAGGAAAAGAAACTGTAACAAAACTGTAACAAAAATATCGGCTTGTGACACAGACAGATATCCTGCTGAAAGGTGCCATTGCTATCAGAAAGACATGGTATCCAGGTAGTCCACAGCTGCCTTGGTGCTTTTGATTACAACCATAAATTTCGTGAGATCTCAGATGAATGGCCCCTCGGAGGATAATACTGACCAAGGGGACTACGTCCCTGGGGCAGTGCATGTTTTTAGCATACATTGACCTGGATAGCGGTGTATCCAGGCATGAACATGGACCGAGTGTAGCAATAAAAACAATAAACGTGATTCATCCAATGAAGTGACACGATTCCACTGATTGTGAGGATAATCTCAATGCTCCTATGCCCATTCCAATTTGAATTGATGATGTTGTTGGATCAACTTGGGAATATGTAAGGGTCGTCTGCTGCAGAGGTCCAATACTGTGTGCTGAAAGGTATGGGCCGAAAAGCGCCTGCACCAACAGTCTAGTGTCTTGAGATTTCCTGCAGATATCCTCCTATACTGCTCTGCAGAGCAGGAAAGCCCCTGTACTCTACATTCTGTGATGATGCCTGCTCTTGGCTACAACTTGTGTCAAGTGGACCTGCTCGTGAAAAATGAACAAAAAAAAAATCTTGGTCTGTAGAAAAGAGCACTTCTTGCTATATTCAAAAAATGTGTAATTTATTGACATTTTGATTTACCATTTACCTCTAAACATAATTTGAATGTAATGCTGCACAGGTGGTACACTCATTTGTAATTTTAAAGTGCGTTAGAATATGTGTTGTAGCCTTCTTTTCCTTCTTCTGGCTTTTAGACACAGATCTTAAACACAGACGTATTCTAGAAGGCTCTGACTACCGGAACATAAGTATAGGTACATCTAGAAGGCTGTGGCTCAGCTGTAAGTAAAGATCTAAATACATTTGTTTAGTTCTTCCTATCGGAATTTCAAACACGTGAACTTTGTAGATATAACCTTGTTGTCCTATTTCAGTGTACGGTTTCCTGTGCTAGAAATACCGAGACTGAAAAAATTTAGCACTAAACAGAGGTTTCGAGGCAATCAGTTGAAAGCAACCTCGAATAATAAGCTGAACATTATTTATGATCAGTTGTCACTTACAGAAACAGGGTGTACATGCATATAGTTCCCTCACAAGTATTCCATCGTGTTATGGAGAATTAAATAAAGGGATCAGACAAATACAAACCTTCTTAGAAGATATTCCCATGGTCTCTCATTGAATTCCACTGAAAGTATAAACAGCTGCAGAGGGGAGCGAATACCGAAAACAGTATTAGTCGGGCTGACAGTGTCGAAGATAGGTGTAATGGATGGAGTAATAACTTTCAATGATAGTGCAGTTTGTAGGATTTATGTTCTAAATGTGTTAGGTATCCAGACTGGAAAGAATACAGTTTAAGATCAAACCGTTACTGATCATTTGCAAGTAACTGAAGCGAAGAGAGTAGCAGGAGGTGTTACCCAGGAGGCTAGCGTAATCCAAAGAATAAAGGAAAAGAATATGGAGGATAAAGAAAAAAGTGAGCAACAGCTTCGAAGTTCTAAAACGGCCGACTGATTATTAATCTACATTTTAAAATATATTTCCTGTAGTAAAATAATATTTGTAACGTTTTCTGTAGCTTGACTGATGTTTAAGCTGTGCTGTCAGAGATACGAAAGAAAACGTTTGCTCTGTTAAACAGTGTTCAGTTTTTTTATCCTTTTATAAATATTTTTGTCAACATCACAATACGATAGCTAACTGATTTTCTCAGAACTGCTGGGGATAATAACGTTAATTGCAAGTACAAATTTTAAGTTGCTTCTGCTTTATAAATCCGAACTACTGTGAGGGAGAAAGGAGCGTTAAAAGTGCAGCCCTTTCACAGATAGGTCCCCTCAGTCTCTTTCCATGGATGCAGACGGCAGTAGCACGCGGACAGTCGTCAGTTTCGCCGACTCCGAGATGATCGTTCCCAGCCACCTGACCACAACAGTCGACTGAATTCGTAAATCTCAGTTGATTTCCCATCTATGGCCCCTATTGTCGGTAAAATGATTCCCTCTCTTTCTCTACTCCAGTTATATATTTTTCTTAGCGCGTCACATGCTCATAAAGCCACCAGGCGGCATTCAGTCCGTGGTGATTTGCCTCATTAGTGCATCAGTATATTGGAAATTAATTATTAACATACAAAGATTCCAAATAGCAAAAACCTAACAAGGTGAACTCCAGGTAAATCCACCACTTACAAAGACAGTTCCCCAGTGGCGTGATAGACAATTTGAAACGACCTGTACGGTGATATAGCCTGAAGTCCAGTGCCATTCAGCACGGTAGGCCCTCGTTTAGGAGTAATGGACGAAAAAGTTTCGAAATTTCGTTTGATGCTTTATAACTTTACAAACAATGATGAATTAGAGTCTGGTTTTTAGCCTAATGGTTAACATTCTGACTTCTTATGGATGAAGTTGTGGGTTCATATGTTGTGAGGTGCTTTGTGCTTTTTTCGTTAAATTATTTGATTTACATACAATTTATTATATTTTTAGTGCTCTGTCACGTAATTTTAATCAACGTATTAACAACTTCAATAGTTCATTTTTATTCCAATTGGAATATCTGAGCCCGTAAATTTAATTATTTTTATTTACCCACCATACCGTTTAAACATTTTAAAATACCGATATGAATACCAATATGTCGGTTAAAAAACAGAAGACCAAATAATCAATTTATACTGATTGTGCATTAGTGTTGAGAACGTGCTTTTCGTTACAAGATGTACAATTTTTGAATGTCAGTCGTCATAAAAGTGTTTAAAACATTAATTATTATTGCACTAAGGTGATATAAACGAAAGCGACGATTATAAGTAAAACGAAATTCACAAAATGAGAAATAGAAGTAACTAATGCAGTAACATGGAAGAACATGGAAGATGAAGAAATGGAAGAAATTAAATGGAAGTTAACACATAACAATAATCAAAATCAAACGAACAAGGACTCATAAAGTGGAAAAACATTTAAAATTTTGTATTTGTGGCGAGCCACAGCCTCCAGATCCTTAATAAATGTAAACATGGTCAGTATTAGGCTCTTACGCGAAGTTTATTTAATCGTGCGATTAGCTAATTTCGATTAAGTGTCATTGTCAAGCACGTTTGTAACATCTGTATGTCATGTCATTTTGAAATCACTCTTATGGCTAGTATTTACTTTTAATTTAGAGTGATTTGAAAATGACGTGAAATACCGATGTTACAAGCGTGCTGGAAAATGACGCTTGGTTGAAACTGGCTAATCGCATGATTAAAGAAATGTTATTACGGACCATGTTTACGTTTACTATGGAAAAAGGCTGATAGGAAGAGACATGAAATAAAATAATGTATTCCAGAATGAGATTTTCACTCTGCAGCGGAGTGTGCGCTGATATGAAACTTCCTGCAGGAGAGCTTCTGTAAAGTTTGAAAGGTAGGAGACGAGGTACTGGCAGAAGTAAAGCTGTGAGAAACGGGCGTGAGTCGTGCTTCGTTAGCTCAGTTGGTAGAGCACTTGCTCGCGAAAGGCAAAGGTCCCGAGTTCGAGTCTCGGTCGGGCACACAGTTTTAATCTGCCAGGAAGTTTCAAATAATGTATTTCATACGATTACCAATACGACGTGATACAGGTATAGAAACAAGTTACATTTAAACCAGTAAAAGTAATGGTCAAAGTCATCTCGATAGAGACTTAAAAATTAAAAAAAAGTTCAAGGCACCTCACAATATTGTAACCCACAACCTTCTGCATATGAGGTCAGACTTTAACAGTTACGCTATTAAGCCAGTCTGTACTGTACTACTATTTTTAAAGCCACGCAGCGTCACGGGAAACTCCGATATACAGTATTTTTTCGTCTGTTACTCGCAGACGAAGGCATACCATAGTGAACAGCTGCAGATCACGATTCCTTAGACCTGAAAATACATCATCCTGTAGAATGTTTCAAAACGTTTTACCCCGCCCCTGGGGATCTCTCCACGTTACTAAAAATAACGTAAAAAGGGGAGACGAAAGGGAAGCAAAATTTAGTACGTTTATCAGGGCGAAAACTGTCAGGTGTGCAGAGAAAAAATGTCATTGCCTCTAACATCGGCAATATAGAAACCGATACGCCAAATGTCAAAGTAAGAATATAAAACATAAAAAGTCACTTCTCTTCTCAATCAAACGTATACAGGGTGGAGGAAAACTGTGTCACGAAATTTTAACCCTGGATAGTTGAAACCTGTAAGAACCAAAATTACTAATGATGCGTAGGTCGACAACGCACAGTTTTTACACTATGGAAACTTGGCCCTACACGCTCCGATTGGCCACGGGATTGCCCTTTTGCACGGTGCCCTGGACAACATATGACCGCGAATGCTTTGCCAAACGGAGATCTCTATGTATCTAAGGTCCTGGGGGCGAATCCGCCGGGGTCCCGACAGATCCATTGTAGTTTCATGATAAGACGTACCGGGAACACTCCTGTCAACAGCTGTTAGTTCGCTTACAGTAAGTCCTTTACAAATTGTGTCGACTCTGAGAAGGGCCTTTTATGTGGTTCAAAAGTGGTTAAAATGGCTCTGAGCACTATGGGACTCAACTGCTGAGGTCATTAGTCCCCTAGAACTTAGAACTAGTTAAACCTAACTAACCTAAGGACATCACAAACATCCATGGGCGAGGCAGGATTCGAACCTGCGACCGTAGCGGTGTTGCGGTTCCAGACTGCAGCGCCTTTAACCGCACGGCTACTTCGGCCGGCCCTTTTATGTGGCTATGACATTGTTTACTTAAAGCAGGTGTTGGAATTGACTACCCTCTGACGCAACACAAGCTTGGTAATATCGAACAGTGTTTTGCCGAACTCTTTCAAAGACTGCTGGCATTGCTCTGATGTGATTGGCGGCATGTTGAACGTGAACCCTTAATTCTTCTTCGTTTCTAGGTGGTTCGCGTCCAGGTGGGTGAACTAGAGCCCTGAAGACTCGCCATAGGAAAAAGTCTGGTGGCGTGAGGTCTGGTGATCGCGGGAGCCATTTCCTGTGAGCACCTCTGCCAATTGCCCGGCCGTCGAAGAGTTCATTAAAATATCTTCGCATAGTACGACCGTTATATGCGGGCGCCCCAACATGCTGCAAGCACATACGTAGCCGTATGTCCAGGGGAACATCTTCCAGCAGCCTGGGTAGAGTTTCTTGCGAAAAGTGAAGGTAATTTGCTCCGGTAAGTCGAGGAGGTAGCTGAACCGGCCCAGTCAGAAGGTCACCCACAATGGCTACCCAAATGTTGAGGGAAAATCGTTCCTGCTGTCCGTGGACGTACATGAGGTGAGGATTTCCCCTTGCCCAGTAATGAATGTTTTGCGTGTTGTAAAGGCCATCCTGATGGAACGTGAACTTGTCGGTAAACAACACAATGGCGGGGAGGTCGGGATCTCGGGCAACACGTCGCAGAAACCACTGACAAAGCCCGTGTTCATAGTCCGCCACAGGATTTAGGTCTTGGACAGGGTGGAAACTAAATGGATGCTGACCGTCATCCCTCAAAATCTCCCAGACTAACCGATGAGTGAGCCAAGTCGTGTCCAACTTGTCATATGTGCTTCCTCGAAACGCTCGAGGACAGTCTCTTCAAATGCAGCGTCCCGCCGTGTTCGACGTCTTCCAGCACTACTACGATATGCCGCCGACGAATATGTTTTCGCCAAGTCGCCGGTGACTTGCTGTAAACGTCTACGGATGTGGGTGGCGTCTTAGGTGTGAATGCCTTTGACGTGAGGTGGAGACCTGTTCGACGCGTGTGCGTATCACGTTGGGGCAGTGGCAGGGCGATTGACGTTTGAATGTGTGAATATGAACCGACAACCACAGCGCTATCCGTCAGACGACGAACAGCAACAGGGCAATCCCACGCCCAATCGGAGCGCGTGGCGTCAAGTTTCCTTAGTTTAAAAACGGTGCATTGTCGACCTACGCAACATTAGTAATTTTGGTTCCTACTGGCATTAGCTATCCACAGTTAAAATATCGTGACACACTTTTTCTTCATCCCATATAGAAGACACAAGCCCGATACATTTGAGGGTGTTATGGTAACATAACAGACGATTAAGAAGAAGGAAAAAATGTGTGGTTTATGAGTGATGGACTTCCAGATGGAAGAGGTTTCAAACATTTTATGTAAATCACTTGTGCTATCAGTGTAAGTAGGCTGTTTAGGTTTTTTTATTGGTAACGCCACCTCTGTATGAAAATCACTGGCTGTGCTGTGTGCAGTCTGTGGCTGCTTTGCATTGTTGTAATACTCAACATTGTAGTGTTAGGCAGCTGGCTGTGAACAGCGCATAGCGTTGCGCAGTTGGAGGTGAGCCGCCAGCAGTGGTGGATGTGGAGAGAGAGATGGCGGAGTTTTGAAATTTGTCATGAACTGCTATATTTATATATAATGATATCAAGGTAAATACATTGTTTGTTCTCTATTAATATCTTTCATTTGCTAACTATCCCTATCAGTAGTTAGTGCCTTCCATAGTTTGAATCTTTTATTTAGCTGGCAGTAGTGGCGCTTGCTGTATTGCAGTAGTGGGAGAAACGAAGATTATTGTGAGGTAAGTGATTTAGTGATTTGTGAAAGGTATAGTTTAATGTTAGTCAGGGCTATTCTTTTGTAGAGATTTTTGAAAGTCAGATTGCGTTGCGCTAAAAAAAAATATTGTGTGTCAGTTTAAGGACAGTCGAGTATAAGTGTTCAAAAGGGGACGTTTCATATGTCGACCCTTAGCCGAGGACACCTCACTGGAATCTTCTGATTTTTTTCTTGTAGTTTGTGTAATTAGTGTAGCTTTTGTTTATTGCTAGCGCGTAATTGTAGAGAAAATCTCCTTTGTAGTTGCAGTCTTTCATTGTTGTACAGTAAAACAGTTGTGGCATGCATGTAGATTTGCACCAAGTATTTCGCAGCTGCAATTAACTAGATATTATTTTCAGTGTTATGTTAATGTGTTCTCTTATTTTTGCTCTTCAAATTGTGTTTTTCTGTGATGTCGTGTGAAATACTGTGACAATAATGGCGTGTGAAAAACGTAATGCTAGGCTCCAAAGTAAACTGAGAAATGACAGTAAAGACGAAAGCAGTGTGTTAGCGCCACCGAGTAATGAATTAATTAATGTTAAAAGTAGTAATTTGGTAATTGTGCATAGGGAAATGGAGCGGGCGGCAAACAATGGTGTAGACAGTGAAACAATTAGAGAACAGGGAAGCATTATCGATCGATCGGTCGGAGACAGCTCGCCTCAGGAATCTGAAATGACAGGAAACAATCTCGCAAATGCTGTGGATTCAGGATTTGGGTCCTCACCGTTTTCTCAAATAAGTCAAGACACATTTTCTGCTTGTCAAAATGTGAATGTTGCTGGTGCAACTTCACTGCCGAAAAGCACTGAGGAACGTGTTTCAGACACCAGTGCATTGTTATTACAGTTAATGCAACAAATGGGACAAAGGCTACAAAAGTTAGACACAACGCTTGAACAAAATCAGAAACAAATGGAACAAAATCAGAGTCAAACACAGCAAAAGCTACAAAAGTTAGACACAATGGAACAACACCAGAGACAAACACAGCAACAGTTAGACACAATGGAACAAAATCTTCAAAAGTTAGACACAGTGGAACAAAATCTTAAAAAGTTAGACTCATTGGAACAAACTCTTGAACAAACACGTGAAGATTTAACTATTGAGTTACATAACATTGAATCGAAATGTCAAAAAGTCAGTAATGACGTAAAAACTCAAATTTGTGAGCATTTTCAACCTATTTTTTCGCGGCATGAAAATGCGTTACAGAATCACGAAGCAGCCATAAAAGAACTGCAAACTATTGTTCATGAAAATCACGAAACCTTGCAAGCTAAAATTGACTCAGTTGCATCTACCGATACGGTTATGCAACTTGCAAAAACTCAGGAAAACTTAAAGGACACAGTAGATACGATTTCAACACAAATGGACACTCTGAAACTTGGTTCAGAAAAACATACAGAGGAAATAATTTCACTATTGGATAAAGTAGCCGAACTTTCAGATCAGTTCACTAACTTGTCTACAAAGGTAGATGATGATCTGAATGACGCAACACCTGTAGCCTTCACTGACACTGAAGAGTATGAACAAATTAGAAAATTCAAACAAAATCAAAATCAAATCAATACACAGTACAAAAGAGAAATCCGGGAAGTACAAGATCAGTTGACGCAGGTAATACAAGAATTACATATTTCAGAGGACACTCGCGCTCCAGTATGGGAAGATGGACATAGAAATACGGAACAACCACAAAATAATAACACAGGACATTTCGGAAATTATGAAAGAAATTGGCAAGGCGCATTGGATTTTGTGATGGAACCGCCGACACGACGTAACAATGACCGATATGCTACTCGCCGACACGATGATTTTGACTATAAGCTGTTCATTAAAAAAAAAAAAAAGAGGCAGAATAACTTCAGGCAAACAGTTACGATTCAAGGAGAAATTCTCCACCACGTGACGGACAAGGAAGAAATTATGAAATCTACCGACATGACGACAGACGAGTTAATCATAACGACAGACCTGAATTTCATCAGAACTGGCGGGATTCAAACAGAGCAGGGCACTTTCGACAACGTGAATTTGAAGAAATTAGGTCTCCTAATCCCAATAACGACGCGCGCCAACAAAGAGACAATAGCCAATGACTCATACCGCTGGCAGCCACAAAACGCACGTGTGACACTAACGATGCAGCTGCCGTAGCTAGTAATTACGTAAAAATGGAAGACATTAGGGACATCTTACTCCAGGAACACGACGCTACTAATGTGTGACACAATTTACCTTGTTGCTTTTGCGGTGTATCTGTTTTATATCTGCACAGTTTTTCTGAATTCTTCTGGAAAGAAAAACATGTTTTAGTAGTAACTTTTGTGGTATAGCAACAATGAGACAGCATTTTCTGTAGCACAACAATACGTTACAGCACAGTACTTTCTTCATCACGGCAATAAGCGTAATAACTAAGATATCTATTCGCAAGGCATTTCATTTTTGTGTATCGTGAGGTAAGTACATTGACTTCTGCAGAACTTAGCTTTCGGAGGACGATAACTACGACACTTCCACAGAGATTATCTTACAACAAGACGCACAGTTTAGCGCTACAGTACACGCATTTGAGTGATTAATTTTGTACTAAAACATTTATTTTTAAAGATATTTGAAGTACAATGATACAAAGGTATTTCGTGATACATTTCATTCCATTGCTGTAATCTGTAACACCAGAGGGTATTATTCATTTATCCTCAGGGGGGTACACGCTTACTTTGTGTACCATGTGTTTGGCAAGCACAAGGAGCCCTAGCTAATATGGTATTTGCTTAAACAACTTTACACATCGCTACCGTATTGCTCCAACACAAAATACACAGCTATCTGATCATTTAACTGAGAGAGACAAACTTTTTTACTACATCAGTGACACATGTTTACGTAATTACACCGTTGGATAGCTTCACACTTATGAAATTGTATTTTGTCTGTACTTTGTGTAATGCTCATATTTTTTCGGAACCATTGTGATACAATGAGAGCTTTGAATGATATATTTGGTATGGGATCATGATTTTTAAAGTACGTTTGAGGTAGATGACACTATTGAAATTAGCAAAGAAATTTTTTTAGGTTTTGAAATTATTGGAGGAAGCTACAACGATTTTGAGAATTGACTGAGATGTTATGATATTATTACGATGACGATGTGTACTATGCTGTTGAGATATGTTTACGATCAATAAGATGATGCTACCGTATATGAGGAATAAGAAGTATGTTGGAAACCAAGAATCGTACTTTAAGAGTTATGAAATGTGTGTAAATGTGTGACTGTATCACAATGCTGACGAATATTTTTTTTGGACACTGTTATATCAATAAGATTTTGTTTCTACAGATTTGTAACGCTAATTCTTGACCTGTGAAATTTTTTATATGAGACTGTCACTGTAGCGGAAACTGCTGTCGTAAATATTTCCGTACGAAAGTTAAGTGACCACCTGCACGTAATGCGTCGCGGGCACCCAGCTGTGTCAGACGCCAGGAGAAAAAGCCATTATTGCGAGCCCTATTCAGCGGCACAGGTAGAAAAAAAAAGGGAGGCCATTATTCTCGCTATTGACGTTCCTTTGTAGAAAGCATCGCAAAAACGACACGGTCGAACTTGAAAACATATGATTACACTGTGGAGCTCTTAATTTATGATATTTACTGCAATGAAATGATGAGAAACAATTCACATCTATTGTCTTTCTAGTTGAAAGATTGTTTATTGCACTATGAAATGCCATATGGTTAGTGAATGACGTTTAACGCCTTGCTTTGCCTATTTTGTTTAATATCTAGTTTCTAGCTGCACTGTAGCATTGGTTAAAATAAAATTTTATAGATGTACTTATATAAATATTTTCTGTCTACAGATCCAGTAAATAATAGTTTTGTGATATATTTCCAAAAAAAATGAGGGAGCACAAAAAGACATTTCCCTTCACAGGAACTGCATACATAATTTTCTTTACAATACTTGGTAATTTATTTCATAGAATAAGTTTTTGTGGTGCACCACTTTAATTACATAGACATTAAGATGTGAATATACATTTCCCTTGTCTGCATTGTTGTCTTTACTGTAATATTTTTCTGCTTGAGCTTTGTCATGTTTAGATATAATTTATTACCTTTGCTTCTGCTGTTTGCGAGGCATAGCGCTACTAAATTTCACTTTGTGTTACTCTGTTAAGCCAGTTTTACTACGAATTTATTTTTCTTGTTTGCTGCGCACTGCCTTATATTAGTTGTAATATTGCAATTGCTTTGCTAATTTCTATAATGCTGCTTGCTTCGCAAATCTGCATTTTTTTTATTGCTGTTTGTGTTAATTGTTTTGTGCTGCTGCATTGCCTCGTCCCTTAGTTTAGCATCTGAGCTCAGTAGATTTAAGTTAGCTTAAGAGGGGGTAGACTATATAAGAACCTAACTATGGAGAATAGGGAAAGAATGCTTTGAAAGTTATATGAAAACGATTTGGGCCTAAATGAGTATTGTACAATGAGCCATATTTATTTTGAAAGAAATATGGTTAGAATACAGAAAAGAGGTACAGATAGGACTTTCTGGGAATAATGATGAACGAAGGGAGATCTCCAAGAACAAAAAAGGTTTTGTTCGCAAAATACTGCAGTACCAAAAGTTACACTGAAAACGAACCCTGTCCTTTCCATTGTGTTATCCCCCTATTTGTTTGTGTACCCTTGTGTATTTGTTTTCTTCCTGTCTCTGTGTACTGTTTCATAGAACTTTTTTCTCTTCTAATACTAAGTTACATTCACTATGATAAGGAATACTGTTATCCTCAAATACAATTGGCATTAATAATATGTTATTTACTTTGTAAAGATGTTTAGACATTATTTATTCTGTTTTGTGTTAATGCTCATGTGTGAAGTTGATGTTTCGAAAGTTATTCCGATCTTTTATGTATGTACTCTTGTCATAATTCCTGTAACACTGACGTATATGTCTATTTTTATTCTTTTGTAAAGCCCATATTACTACAAATTTTATCTGTATTGTTATGTTCTTTAATGATGTATTTTGTACCTTTGTAATTGTATTCTTATGTTATAAAATTGTAATTGACACTAGTTCATCATATTATGTAACTTGTAAGTTACATTTCACTGCACACGTTTCTGTTGGTCATAGTATATGGACAATATGTGAGAATTAGGGACTGTTAGTGTTTGCACGTGTGTTAATAATTCAGCAAGGGACTGGATAACAGCATTGCTGGTTCTAAGGACAATTCCAAAAACTTTGTGAGTGCACAAGTGGTGGTTTATGGACTTGCTCCATTCTCCACAAGACTCTTCAATGGTGATTGTGCACCTGCACAGTCACAACAGATGGCTGCTGGCCATCTCTACAAGGACTACAGTGGGTCTACATATTTGATGATCCATCAATACCATTATCTCTACAAGGATTACAGTGGGTCTACATCTTTGATGATCCATCAATACCAATATTTCTACAAGGACTGCATTGGGTCTGCACCTCTGGTGGCCCACCAATACCGTAATCTCTACCAGGACTACAGTGGGTCTGCTCTGTGATGACCTACCCACCAATACTCTTCAAAACGTCGAATGACTCTGGTGTGGGTTTGCTCTGTTGTGGCCCATTACCTGTCAGCATGTCAAGAGTCAGCACTGTCTTTCCATTGGAAGGACAACACTACTTTTTCAAGACTGCATGGAAATCCACTACTTCTGTGTGCAATTTCTTTTACTAATGAGACTTTGTGAAAAAAACTGTAATTACTATTATGATGAATGATCAGGACTATCTTTATGGACTGTGAGAAAGTTTTAGCTTTTGACCAACATTGTATCAATAAGTGTGTGCATTTGATTTCTTTGTTATTATAATTACGATTATGAAAAATTTTAACAAATATGTATTGGCCAGTGCCCAAAAAAATTTATAAAATTTTTTGTGGGTAGCATGGGGGCTATGTAAGTAGGCTGTTTAGGTTTTTTTTATTGGTAACGCCACCTCTGTATGAAAATCACTGGCTGTGCTGTGTGCAGTCTGTGGCTGCTTTGCATTGTTGTAATACCCGCCATTGTAGTGTTAGGCAGCTGGCTGTGAACAGCGCATAGCGTTGCGCAGTTGGAGGTGAGCCGCCAGCAGTGGTGGATGTAGGGAGAGAGATGGCGGAGTTTTGAAATTTGTCATGAACTGCTATATTTATATATGATGATATCAAGGTAAATACATTGTTTGTTCTCTATTAATATCTTTCATTTGCTAACTATCCCTATCAGTAGTTAGTGCCTTCCATAGTTTGAATCTTTTATTTAGCTGGCAGTAGTGGCGCTTGCTGTATTGCAGTAGTGGGAGAAACGAAGATTATTGTGAGGTAAGTGATTTAGTGATTTGTGAAAGGTATAGTTTAATGTTAGTCAGGGCTATTCTTTTGTAGAGATTTTTGAAAGTCAGATTGCGTTGCGCTAAAAAAAATATTGTATATCAGTTTAAGGACACTCGAGTATAATTGTTGAAAAGGGGAAGTTTCATCAGTTCTGTAGTACTCTTCTAGTGTTTGGATTCCGTACCAAGGTGGTACTGGAAAAGGGAAAAATGATTCTAGAACACGAACACAAGCTCCTAATGCGATACAGTTCTACACTTAGACATGCTATAATGTTAAAGCAATGTAGTTTCAGATATATTAGTTGTGGGGAATGCAACACTGTTAATACCCCAATGCAGGGAGTATATTTACAGCACCTACATTAATTGTAGCTACCGAGCAGTCTTGGCATAGTAGAGCCCACGTTTCCACCTCCTTGGCTACCTCATATTTGCTACCTCGTATTGATGGACTTGGTTATGGTGGAAGATCGAGCGCCATCACTATTACTTCTAAAGACATACAGCAGAATGTTGTTAAAAAACCATGCAACAACTGTTCTGTAAGGTGTAACGCTCCCGTCCTTAATCGGACGTACGTTAGCTCTATAAAGCCTGTACTGTAATAAGTTCACGGGCTTCACCTTATAAACAAGGGTTTTAGTACATAAGTTGACCACGTGTACCTAATAGAAGCAAGATCGGACTTGTACTCAGTCAGTAACTACAGTGATGCATCAAGCAAATGTAAAGTATAATTACTCTCTCGCGTGGACAAGGAGTACACACAGTAGATGCTACCTATAATTAATAATTCGGTCGCCAGCCTACTTAGGCAATGAGTGAGTTTTTCCTTGTACAAGTGGGTGCATGTACAAGCATAGTAACACGTAGTAATGATGCGTTATATGGCAAAGTTTGGAACCAGAAAAATCCACTGAACTAAAGTTTTCTCTTTTTGTACTAATTTGGACGGTATAAATTCACACAACACCACACAGCAATGATTACTACGAACTGCATTTTGTACGTATATTAATCAGACTGAAATCGGGCAGTTTTGAAAGCACACATACAATATCACTATTAAAATTGGAAAGCAACACTAATAACCTTAGGTTCAATATAGAACTTAACTTTACTGGTCAAATCTGATCAGCACATTTTAAGGTTTGAAAGAATGGACAAGAGAAGCGGGGGGGGGGGGGCTGAAACTGTTATGGTCGTTATACTGAAACTGTTAAGTACTGCAAGGCAAATTAACACTCAAAATTATCAATCTATGGATAACTACTCTTTTGTCTTACTTCTGAATAATTTAACTGTCATTAGTTCTGTCTCAAATTAATTAAATAGCATCGCTAACTCAATTCAAAAAAACTCTCTTCCTATTTAGTCATACTTTTGTGCTTTACCAACATTTGCAATAACACACAGAACTTTTAAACTTCTTTATAGCATAGATTAATCTACTGTTAATTCTTATTAACACTAATTTTAAACTTTCAGTTCAGGATACTCGGGTTGCACAATACGAGGTAAGGATCCTGTCTAGGTCAGTGATCAGGATAAGTCATGGCTAAGGCAATTCTGGTAAAAGTCACGTTATTATTGAACAGTTAGAACAGTTTCGACACTGGTCCACACAGATACACTTCTAAAGATGAAATAAATGTTTGACCTGTGCAAGTCGGTGCGGCGGTTGGCGGGCAGCGAGATAGCGGGCAGCACGACACACATACAAGAACGGCTAAGGCTCTCATTACATAGGCACTTTCCTTCTTCTTAGCGTCGTAATCTTTCCAACTTTGTGCCTCAGAATATAACCATGCCAAGTAGTCGTCGGAATCGGTGCATCCGAGGCTCAATGGAATCCACTTTTCCTGGGTAGCCGCCTTGGTACAGTACGTGTTCCTCTGACCGATTCACAACTCCGACTGTTGCTCGCCTCCGACTGACTACTGAGCCCGTTGTGCCGAACCGCGCCCAGTGTGCGTCTTCCCGCGCTCGCCTGCCTCCACCTTTTCCCGCTCCCGTACAGGTAGGGTATTCACCACAGGTTTTCTACTACACATATCCTAATGCATTACCTACGTATGGACCAAGTGTATAAATTACAATTTTCACATCTTACAATAGTTTTAACATTAAATACACTTCCCTTTGATTACCACATTATTTGAAATCTAACATAAATAATAATATTCATTTCAAAAGTTGCTCACAGTCTCTTTAACATCACGATACGAAAAGAGAAAGAAATGAAATCAAACATTGTTCACACTAATTTATCGAAATTCACAAAGAAAAAAATTATTATCTGTACAGTTGTGGTAACAAAGGTACTTGTTAGCTGGAACCGTGTGGTTGTGATTGGCAGAGAATACGTAGAAACACATTATAACTGCTGTTTGTTAGAGTTTAGAAGACACAAACAATTTTGCACAGGGTCAAACATGTCATCCATTCTGTAGTTGTATATTGCAGTCCCCAAAATGATAATACAATACTGTTTAGCTGAGGACTCTTTCAAACAGTCTACAAGGTAGTTGCTCATAACAATGGGGTCACACCTGTGCTTGTGATCTGACATGTATAAATTTATTACTCTACATTTGGTGGTCATCCACGTTAAACATTGTTACAGCTGTCTTATTTCTGTGCCCGAAAAATGATTGTTTCTCTGGTTCCCAGTGCTCCCATGTCACCTTTTACTCGTATTTCTCTTGCTGCCGCATACTCGTTCTGATGTACAAGAACTTTCCTGCGTGAATCAGACTTGAAAACACTCCCTCATTGTCCTTCAGTTTCCCCAGTTTCACATGGGAGGCCTCCAGACCACGCTCCGAACCTACCACCAATAAATCCACGACCCCCCACATATAGCGAGTGGATTAACTTCTGAAGCACTTCCTAACGAATTCCTGGCAATAGCGCATGGTGGATCCAGTTTCGAACACTCTCCCACCCGTAATGCATGATAGATTCATATTCGAACCCTATCCGGACCATAATGCGTGGGGAATGCATCCTCAAACACTATCCCTGATATAATGCAATCCCTATCCTGATCATATCCCCAAGAAACCTTGTGCCACGAAGGTCCCAGAACGTGAAACCGATACAGACACAAACACATAGAAAAAGAGCGTAGTTGTGCTAGGTGGTGACAGTTGTACTGCATGTGCAAGCAGATTTATAATACGTGGTGAGACGTGATGATATGATTACACGAGCAGAAGTGACATAAAATCTGTAAAAGTACCTAATTTGACGGAAAATACATCTAAATTGAGGGAAAATACGCCAAATTCGGGAAAACTGTAGGACAATGAAGGAGTACTTACAAGTATGTTTGGTGCAGGAAATTTCTTGTACGTATGTATGTGACAATAATAAGTATACGAGAAAAAGTTGACATGGAGTCAACGGGAACCAGGAAAACAGTCATTTTTCGTACACAGCGATAAGACGGCTGCCGTAGAATGTTTAACGTGGATCATCAACAAATGTAAAGTAATAAGTATATATACGAAGTCTGCTCAAAAAATTCCGGAACATTTGTAATTTTGCGCCAATGGTGTGTTGCAGCGAAATGCGGTTGGCATCCCTGTACACGCTTGTGCTTATGTGTAACTGCGGAAAATTCAGTGTTGTATGTCTGTTAGTTATTGTTCTGTGCTGTAGTGAGTAGAACCGTATGCCTCACAGTTGGCAAATTTCGAGATGGAAGAGTTAGAGAAGCAGCGTATCTGCTTTAAATTTTGCATGAAACTCACAAAAAACGTTTACAGAGGCACATCAAATGATGCAGGGAGCCTACGGCGATGGGTGATGAGTATTACGAATGTTTCACACGGTTTAAAAATGGCCAGACGGAAGTTAAAGACGGCCCTCGTTCAGGACGCCCTTCGACGTCTACTGACGGCGCTCGTGTCAGGAACAATGAAATTGTGCGTGCCAGTCGAAGATTGACAATCAGAGATACTGCAGAAGAATGTAACATTTCGCTTGTATCATGTCTTGAAATCCTGACACAGCATCTAGGAATGCCAAGTTCTTCCCACTACTCTTGAGTCAACACCAGGAAGACCTTCGCCTCGCAGACTGTGGAGAGGTTCTGGATCGCGCAAATGAGAACGAGATGTTCCTTAAGAGTATCATAACTGGTAATAAGACGTAGGTCTACGGTTATGATGTTGCAACCAAGGTTCAATCTCCACAATGGTTCGGGAAAGGTACTCAAAGACCGGAAAAAGCTTGTGAGCTCAGGTCAGATACTAAAGCCATGCTTATAGTTTTACTTTCAAGGATTAGTTCATCATGAATTCGTGCCACAGGGACAGAGTGTTAATCGATGGTAGTATCGGGACTTGTTGCGGCGTCTGCGAGAAATTTTGTGAGATGGAAACGGCCTGAAATGTATGCATCAAAATACAGCTGATGCACGGTTCACAATAAATCTTCGAATATGCCACCGTCAATTTCAATGCATGTTTGCACTCTGGGGAGAACACGTTATATCGATTGTCCAAGTGCCTCTGTGCGATCTCTAAGGAGGGAAGCAGCATCCATGACGCGACCAAGTAGCTCATTTCACGTATTCAGCATTCGTCTACACACCTAAGACTTCACCCAATTATAACAATATTCTACTGGCGTAAGATCTACTGGCGATCTTGCTGGCCAATTAATAATAGTCCGCAGCTCGTGGTCGTGCGGTAGCTTTCTGGCTTCCCGCGCCCGGATTCCCGGGTTCGATTTCCAGCGGGGTCAGGGATTTTCTCTGCCTCGTGATGACTGGGTGTTGTGTGATGTCCTTAGGTTTAAGTAGTTCTAAGTTCTAGGGGACTGATGACCATAGATGTTAAGTCCCATAGTGCTCAGAGCCATTTGAAGCATTTTTGAATTAATAATACTGCCGTGACCAATCCGTCGATTAGGGTAAGACACATACACGCACGCCACTACCCCGAAAACGTTGCCACTCCAAATACACGAAGAGTATTACTAAACACGGTGCCGACACAAAACGGTGTAGCCAAGTCCAGTTGCCTATGTTAGAAGGGAAGCGTTTTGCATTGCTGTGTGCTTTACCGAAGAAAGTCCGTGGCCGTATATTAAGGTTTGCGTAAAATACCAACTCATATGCTACTAAGGAACACTTTGATTTCCATTGCCGGTTACGGTGCTTCACTAGGCTAGAGTGTTGTACCTTGCAACCCGTTTCAGGTTTTCGGATTTTGACAGTTATGTAACTGAAGTTCAGCATATTTTCTCATTCAAAACTGAAATGATTGCATTCACTGCTGAAGTCTTTCTCTGAAATTACAAACACTTATTTCCGTAAACTAAAGTCTTCCAAATGCGAAAATCTGCTCGAACGTCATCATGCTCTTGTAGAAGAAATATTCTGTTCCAATTTGAAAGTGTTCCAACAGAGTGAATATTGTGGTTACTGTGTGTAATGGTCTCTGTGCTACATTATGTACTACATACCAATAATCAGTAAACGAAAACAACTTTTGATAAAGTACGCTCTAAGAAAAAAAAAAAAAAATACGACGCACCACACAGAAATTATCCGAAAAGGGACGCAAATCGGTATATGTGATGTAAAGGTGAAAACAAACGATTGATTACAACTTCAGAAAACTCGGATGTTTATTGAAGACGAAGACCCTCACAAGCCGCGGAAGGCCGGCGTATACCAGATTCAATGCCAGTGTGAGAAGACAAACAGGGCGCAGCGTCGGGCGTCGTTGCCGAGAACACCAGAGGCACACTCGACTGATGTATGCCAATAAGTCAGCGGTCGCAGAGCACTGTTTATCCGACGGTCACGCGACGGACTGCGAACGTACCAGGATCTCGCCACAGACTTCCAAATACTGGGACAGCGCCGTTAGAGAGGCCACAGAGATTAGCACCAGGGACGGTCTCATCAACCGAGACTGCGGCTATAATCTCAGCAAGGCTTGAAGGCTTGGTAACGAGCATTGAGTTTAATTAAGAAGACGCTCAGCAAACAAAACGATCTGGCGACCACGATGGACAGGGACTGTACATCAGCGCTGTCACAGACGCCAACGCCAGCGCCTCCGCGACCGCCGACGTGGTGGCTGGTGGGGGCAGCAGGTGTCAGTGGGCCGCGCGCCCTCAGGAGCTCAGTTTGTCAGCGCACCTGACGATGGCGACACGTCTGATCAAATGGGTCAAATGACTCTGAGCACTGTGGGACTTAACATCTGAGGTCATCAGTCCCCTAGACTTAGAACTACTTAAACCTACCTAACCGAAGGACATCACACACATCCATGCCCGAGGCAGGATTCGAACCTGCGACCGTAGCAGCAGCATGGTTCCGGACTGAAGCACCTAGAACCGCTAGGCCACAGCGGCCGGCCACGTCTGATCACCGAAATTTTGTGTCCGCTCGACACTGCGAAACGAGTGCACCCGTGGTCACTTCGATCAACAAAGACGCCGAGAGAAACTGGAGAAATTTTTAAAATTATTCTCTGAGTGTACTTTCCTGGAAGACTCAGTATATTGCTTCGAAACTTATATCTCATGTAAAGACCGTGAAGGTACAGTTAGAGAGATATGAGCTCACACGGCGACTCACCAACAACTGATCTTCTTCACTCACCTCATTTGCAAACTTCAACAAGAAAGGGGATGAGCGACAGTGGTACACAGAGTAACCTACACCATGCATTGTAAGCTGGCTTATGGAGTAATGTTACAGAGGAGAAGTGGGAGATGCCCTAGACATCTACTCGCTCAATCCCTGTGGAACAAAGCGTTGGCAGAAAACGTTTGGAGTCTCAAAGTGTTTGGGCTCCATTACTGACAATTTTTATTTAAATTTCAAGCGGCGACTAGGATCGAAGTGAGGATCCAGGAGGTTCAGTACAATACCGGTAAACTCCAAATCCCTTAGACAGTGAAACTCCCATATATGAAGGAGCTTAAAAGTACTGATTGTTTCAGAAATGAGTTAACGTATCAAATGTTTGGCGTTAAACGTATTAGCGACAAAAACTGTGCAAAATAATTGAAATTATGTTTAAAATTTGTTGAAAGTTGCTAAGCGCTCTCATTAGGGAACACTGCACGAATATTGTCTGTGGTCGAGCGGTTCTAGGCGCTTCAGTCCGGAACCGCCCTGCTGCTATCGTCGCAGGTCCGAATCCTACCTCGGGCATGGATGTGTGTGATGTCCTTAGGTTAGTTAGGTTTAAGTAGTTCTAAGTGTAGGGGACTGATGACCACAGATGTTGTCCTATAGTGCTTAGAGCCATTTGAAACATTTGAATATAGTCTGGGCAATTTGCGCTATATTTCAAACAAAAACGAGTTTCCCAGGTATCTTAATGTTTATGACGTCATATCTCCTGAAGTGTGTGTTGTACAATGATAAAATTTTGCAGGCGTATTCAATTATATATGTAGATTCTGTCTGTAAAGTGTGTTGCGAATAGAGCTGGTAGTAAAGAAAAAATGGTTCAAATGGCTCTGAGCACTATGGGACTCAACTGCTGTGGTCATTAGTCCCCTAGAACTTAGAACTACTTAAACCTAACTAACCTAAGGACATCACACACATCCATGCCCGAGGCAGGATTCGAACCTGCGACCGTAGCAGTCGCACGGTTCCGGACTGCGCGCCTAGAACCGCGAGACCACCGCGGCCGTCTACTAAAGAAAATAAACTGGAACGTCACTGAACTATTACTGCACGCCAGTTTTAGCAGAAGCTACTTTTTCACTTATCTACATGTCTGCGACGCCATACCTCCTAAACTTCGTGTCGCAGAATCATATAACTTTACTGGCACGTTCACTGGTATATGGATACAGTCTGAAAACTGTGTTCACAGTAGAGTCCATAGTGAGGAACTAATAAATTAAATCGTCATGTCTGATGCAGAAGTCTGTCAAAATTTAGTATTCCAAAAAGATTTATCCTATTCGTCATTTTACAGTAGGTGTCAGGAAGAAAGAGTTTCATAAAGGTTTGATATTATGTGCAAAGTCTGCTGGAAGTCGCTAAGTGATATCATTCTCAAATACTTCATCAATAATGCCCAGGTATGTAGACACCATTAGTTATTCTGCTTCCAGACAAACGTGCGATTTCTATCTGTATACTTTTCTTATTGTGTTAAACTTTTAACTAAGATTATACTTCTTAATAAGTACATTGTGATAGCATTTTAAATTTTTAAATTCGGTCAATAATTACGTGAAATATTGAAAATCAAATTTTTCTTTCCCCCGGAAGCCTAGGATAGGCAGCAATTGCTGTTGATTTCTGGCTTCGGACATAGACGTATAGTTGGTTCGTTGGTTGATTCGAGGGAGGGGACCAAACAGTGAGGTCGTCTGTCCCATCGGATTAGGGAAAGATGGTGCAGGAAGTCCATCGTGCCCTTTCAAAGGAAGCATCCCGGCTTTTGCCTATAGTGATTTAGGAAAATTACGGGAAACCTAAACCAGGGAGGACGGATGCGGGTTTGAACCGTCGTCCTCCCGAATACGAGTCCAGTTGACGCATAGTAGTATCGATTCTATAAGGCTACCCGCACAACAATTGCAGTGCTGAAAAATTTGCAATAAATGATATTGATGAGCGACTACAGTTTTGGAAGCGTCTGAGTTGTTAAATATATTTGAAATACACATCGATGTTTCCGACTGCAGTAAAGATGGAACATATCGAAAATCTAGACAATATTGCGATGTGGGTTATGTGCACGAGCGGTCGCAGCTACCCCCCGCCTGCCGGCCTCACGGGTACACTCTGTGCCGTGTATATGAAAGCTTCGCAACTGTTGCAGTGTGTCAGTTCAGTGCATAACATCGTAGCGTTCTTGTTTTGCATGATGATATTCCGTATGTCATGGATTTATTCATCGATTGTCACTTTTTAGTTGTATTTCACTGTTGCTATTTCAGTTTACATATTGCCATTCTGAAATTGGAGCTAAACAATGGTTCAAATAGCTCTGAGCTCTATGGGACTTAACTTCTGAGGTCATCAGTACCCTAGAACTTAGAACTACTTAAATCTAACCAACCTAAGGACATCACACACATCCATGCCCGAGGTAGGATTCGAATCTATGACCGTAGCGGTCGCGCGGTTGCAGACTGAAGCGCCTACAACCGCTCGGCCACTCCGGCCGGCATTTGGAGGCAGTGAGTGGAGCTGTGTACGCTAGAAAGTGGAGTGTAGAATGTTCGATGGGATTCGTGTCGGGAGATCTGGTTGGTCGAAAAATTCGTTCGAATCGCTCACAACGTTCTTCAAACCAGTCGCGTACATCTGAGGCCCACTGACATAGGGTGTTGTCCACCACACGAGAAGCATGAACGCTACTACTCAGCCATAGAGAGTGATGATAATAATTGTGATACGAATAAAATTACTATGAATGGATGTTGTTAACCTCAGGCTATTTCAACTTATGAATTACGTCCGCTCTTCACAGCAAAATAATGAGCACTGCGTCATTGCTCTGTGATGAGTGATAAACTATTTAGGTACGCTGAACCGCGCGCGCTAGCCTGCAGTGTCTGCTCCCTTCGTTCCTTCCCCAACCCATAGTCTGCAATGACTTCCAATGTGGTACCAACACGTGAAGCCAGACCACAGCGTTCAGTTGGTATCTTCGAGTGCTCTTGTTCCATGGTAGTGTGTTGTTCTGAGTACATTCGTTCAGCACTTTTTGAGAGGCTATTCGATTTATTGCCTGCACAACGACCAACTGTATCACGAAATGACGTGTGAAAAAAATACATTAGGTGGCACATACCGTCAAAAACGACAAGGGAAACAAAACGAAGGAAACTGTAAAACAATCGGAGAGTATGAAGGTATTTTTTACGTCGCCTTCAACAAGCAGTAAAAAAAGTCGTGTGAAGATGTTCCTTCTTCGAACAGAAAGACTGTGGGACTAAGTGGTAACCTCCCTTCAGCTATAACTGTTTTTTCAAGAGTTGACCCATTGCCGGTAAAGATAAGAGATTATTTCATTTACTTGTTGCCAAACATTGTTTATTGATTCTAGGGAAAAACGAATTGGTAAGTTATTGAGGTAAAGAATTAGATAATATCTAAGGAGGACATCACGGATTCCGAACATGAATTAACCTAGGAGAAGTCAAGCTTGAAAACTCGCTAAAAATGGTAATCGGATGCTTTTATACATCGCCTTAGGAGCTGTGGTGGTAAATCCTTCAGAGAGAACTTCCAGGACATCGACAACACTTTTCCTGATCGTGTCGTTGTAATAGGGGGTGACTTCAACTTGCCAGGTGCAGATTAGGAGTCATGCTGTGATCATTGGTGCCAGAGGTAGGGATTCGTGAGACATTATTGTGAATGCTTCGTTCGAAAATTACTTCGAGCAGACAGTTAGAGAACAAACTACAGAAGGTAACGTCTTATACCTCCTACAAACAAGCAGACCTGGAACTTATCGAATCAGTTAACGTAGCGGAAGGTATCAGTCACAATAAAGCTGTGCTGGCAACTATTAGCACGGGTTTTACAAGCAACTGCACAGCATGTGAATAGTCAGTATGATATATAAAGTGCTGGGGACGATGGCGTGTAGTACAAATGAGGAAATTTTAAAAACAGTGTTCAAGTATGTTCCGAACAAGGTCTTAATGGACGCGAAAGACCCAGCGTGGCTTAACACCAGTTTAACATCGTGTTATGTAAACACAAATTCAAGAGAATGCAAAACCTAGCTGACAAACGAAAGGTGAAGCGAAAATGAGCGTAAGGAGAGCAATGACAGAAGCGTTCAGTGACTTTGAAAGTAAAATTTTGTCAAAACATATGAATAAAAACCCTAAGAGGTTTTGGTCTTACATACTCGTAAAATCAGTAAGCGATCCTCTATTCATTCACTCAGCAATGATGCTGGCCCGAAACGGAAGATAACAGAGAGAAGGCCGCAATGTTGAACTCAGTCTTCCGAAATTGTTTCACTGCGGAAGATCGTAACACAGTGCTTCTTTTCAATCATCGTAAGAGCGTCGAAACGGCAGATACTGACATAACCGATCGCTGAAAAGAAAATCACCTACAATCATTTGGTAGTGGAAAGGCATTAGAACCGGATGATATATCTATAATATTCTATGCGAAAGAAGTTGCCCGCCTTCTAGCAGCAATTCATCGTAGATCATTGGAACTACGAAGAGTACCTAGCAACTGGAAAAAAGTACAGGTCGTTCTCGACTTCAACAAGGCACGCGTAACGGATGAACACGATTATCGATCCATATCATTGGTGTCAATCTGTTGTAGAATTACGGAACATGTTTCATGCTCAAGAATTATGATGATTTTGTATAACGAATATCTCCTCCATGAAAATCAATATGGATTCCGCAAACAGACATCTTGAGAAACTCAGGTCGTGCTGTTCCTTCATGAGATCCATAACGCTGTTCAACGCTGTTCAGGTTTATGCCGCGTTACTTGACTTCACGAGGGCATCTGAAACGGTCCCGCACTGCCATTTAGTGAAAAAACCAAGAGATTATGAAGCATCGGACCAAATTTGCGACTTCATTCAATACTTACCTACAGACAGAGTCCAACACGTCGCTCTTAATGAAACAAAATATCAGAAGTAAATGTAATCTCCAGAGTACATCAAAGAAACGTCTTAGAACCGTTGCTGTTTATAATCATTGTAAAATACATAGTAGGAAGCGCAGGAAGCTCTTTAAGACTTCACAGATGATACTGTTGCCTACAAGAAACTAGCAATACCAGAGGTATTATCGATTTCCAGAATGACCTGCAGACAGTTCGTAAATGGCTTAGGCTCTGGCGTTGACCCTGAACGTAAACAAATATAATATATTGCGCGTCAGTAGGAAAAGAAAACAGGTGCTCTACAATCACACTATTGGTGACAAACTGCTGGGAGCACGTGAAAATTTTGGACTAAGTATCCTCAGCGATCTCCCTATAAACCACCGTTGTTCCATCCGTAAACAGACCGACAGAAAACGTCCAGCTATACACAGACCACGCTGCATGCTGGTACCTTGCAGCCTCGATCACAACAACACAAAAAAGACTACAGACCTGGATGCAAATATGGCGAATTAATCTCAACCCTAAGAAGACTCAGACTGTTATAATCAAACACCGGTATTTAAAAATATAGTAGGAAAAGCAAACATCAGACTGAGATTCACAAGAAGAATCATATGATTGGGAGTGACACCATCTTGATGTATACGTGACGGTTCTTTGCTACAACATCGTTGGTAAAAAGCATTTGTTCATGATGATTATATTGCCCGAGATATCCGGTTAGCGTTTTTCGTTACTATCAAAACAACCTCGGTGTCGGGTTCGAAACCGCCATCGCAAAAATTTTGGTTAATAATCAGCACTGGCGGCCGAAGACTTCCGGCCTAGGAAGTCACCCTCATTCTGCCAACGGCTTTGTCAAAGAGGGTAGAGGAGCGGGCAGAGGTTCAGGGCTCTCTTGTCCTTGGGACGGCAAACTGCCACTAAAGGCTGCAAGAACCAGCAACGATCAAAGGCATGTGGGTGCAGAAGGCAATGGGAAGCACTGTATTAAAGACACATAAAGTGTATCCACAGGAGGGTCTGCCATGGGGGTAGGTGACCATAAGAGAAAGATTAATTAACCAACGGAAGGATAACGTTCTACGTGTTTGGGCGTGGAATGTTAGAATTTAGAACGTGGGAGGAAAGCTAGAAAATCTGAAAAGAGAAATGTAGTCACAATCTAGATATAGTAGGATTTAGTGAGGTGGAAAGGTGGAGGTGGAAAGAAGACAAGGATTTCTGGTCACATGAGTATAAGGTAATATCAACAGCATCAGAAAATCGTATAATGGCAGCAGGATTCTATATGAATAGTAGGGTAGAGCAGAGAGTGTGTTACTGCGAACAGATCAGTGACAGGGTTGTTATGAGAATCGACAGCAAACTAACAACGACGACGATAGTTCAGGTATACATGCTGTGGTATCGATAGTAACGAGGCCACATAGTTTCAAAGGTTGGCACTACCACGAGACACCGACGGCTGCGTCCTCTAGCTGGTGCTGTGCAGCTCTACGAGCTCCGCTACAGATTCAACCCATTTCATCAGGTGCAGCCAGCCAGGACACTTCGCTTCAGCTTCGCACCACATTCCACGTTATGTATTCTTATTGCTCGAGTAAAGGGGATTTAAATTCATACAGCAGTACCGACGTGTTTCACGTTTTCCTGATCCAACCCATGCGCCGCCTTCCAGGCGGGATACAAAACATTCCGACGTCGCAAGCTGAAATGGTTCAAATGGTTCAAATGGCTCTGAGCACTATGGGACTCAACTACTGAGGTTATTAGTCCCCTAGAACTTAGAACTAGTTAAACCTAACTAACCTAAGGACATCACAAACATCCATGCCCGAGGCAGGATTCGAACCTGCGACCGTAGCGGTCTTGCGGCTCCAGACTGCAGCGCCTTTAACCGCACGGCCACTTCGGCCGGCGCAAGCTGAAGATGAAGAGATTATGAAAGTATATGAACATATTGAAAGTGTACTACAATACGTAAAGGGAGACGGAAATCGAATATTCATGAGGGACTGGAATGCGATTGTAGGGGAAGGAGCAGAAGAAAAGGTTACAGGAGAATATGGGCTTGGGACAAGGAATGAGAGAGGAGAAAGGCTAATTTTCTCTAATAAATTTCAGCTAGTAGTAGCGATTAGTCTCTTCAGTAATCACAAGGTATACATGGATAAGGCGGGTTGATACCGTAAGATTTCAGTTATGGTCAAGTAGGTAATAAAATCCATGGAGAAGAAATAAAAACTTTGAGGTTCGCCGATGACATTGTAATTCTGTCAGAGAGAGCAAAGGACTTGGAAGAGCAGTTGAACGGAATGGATAGTGTCTTGAAAGGAGGATATAAGATGAACATCAACAAAAGCAAAACGAGGATAATGGAATGCAGTCGAATTAAGTTGGGTGATGCTGAGGGAATTAGATTAGGAAATGAGACACTTAAAGTAGTAAAGGAGTTTTGCTATTTTGGGAGCAAAATAAGTGATGATGGTCGAAGTAGAGAGGGTACAAAATGTTGACTGGCAATGGCAAAGGAAAGCATTTCTGAAGAACAGAAATTTGTTAACATCGAGTATAGATTTAAGTGTCAGGAAGTCATTTCTGAAAGTATTTGTATGGAGTGTAGCCATGTATGGAAGTGAAACATGGACCATAAATAGTTTGGACAAGAAGAGAATAGAAGCTTTTGAAATGTGGTGCTACAGAAGAATGCTGAAGATTAGATGGGTAGATCACATAACTAATGAGGAAGTATTGAATAGGATTGGGGAGAAGAGAATTTTGTCTCACAACTTTACTAGAAGAAGGGATCGGTTGGTAGGACATGTTCTGAGGCATCAAGGGATCACCAATTTAGTATTGGAGGGAAGCGTGGAGGATAAAAATCGTAGAGGGAGACCAAGAGATGAATACACTAAGCAGATTCAGAAGGATGTAGGTTGCAGTAGGTACTGGGAGATGAAGAAGCTTGCACAGGTTACAGTAGCATGGAGAGCTGCATCAAACCAGTCTCAGGACTGAAGACCACAACAACAACAACATCAGAGATTCCGAAATCAGATACTGGATGGTAAGGCATGCCCAGGAGCAGATATAGACACAGATCATAATGTAGCAGTGATTAAGAGTAGGGTGACGTTTAAGAAATTAGTCAGGAAGAAACAGTACGCAAAGAAGTGGAATCGGAAATACTGAGGTATGGTGACATAGGCTTGAAGTTCTCAAGGGCTATAGATACAGCAATAAGGAATAGCTCAGTAGGCAGTACAGCTGAAGAGGAATGGACATCTTTACAGAGACTAATCACAGAAGTTGGAAAGAAGAACAGATGTAGAAAGAAGGTAACTGCGAAGAAACCATGGGTAACAGAAGAAATATTTCAGATGATCGATGAAAGAAAGAAGTACAAAAATGTTCAGAGAAATTCAGGAATACAGAAGTAGAAGTCGGTGAGGAATGACATAAACAGGAAGCGCAGGGAAACTAAGACAAAAGGGCTGCATGAAAAATGTGAAGAAATCGAAAAAGAAGTAATTGTCGGAAGGACTCGCTCAGCTTATAGGAAAGTCAAAACCACCCTCAGTGAAATGTAAAGCAAGTGTGGTAACATTAAGACTGCAGGGTGAATTCCACTGTTAAATGCAGAGGGGAGAGCGGATACGTGGAAAGAGTAATCTGAAGGCCTCTAAGATGGGGGAGATTTGTCTGATGAATAGAAGATGAAACAGGTGTCGAATTATAGGAGATAGGGAATCCAACATTGGACTCAGAATTTAAGAGAGTTTTGGAGAACTTAGAAAGGATAGATCACATTTCATCAGAATTTCTAACGTTCTTGAGGGAAGTGGCAACAAAACGACTATTCCCGTTGTTGTGTAAAATATTTAAGTTTGGCAACATATCATCTGACTTTCGGAAATATATCTTCCACACAATTCCGAAGCCAACAAGAGCTGATAGATGCGAAAATTTTCTCTCAATCAGCTCAACAGCTCATGCAGCCAAGTTGCTGACAAGAATAATATACAGAAGAATGGAAAATAAACTTGAGGATGTGTTTGATCACGTTCAGTTTCGCTTTAGGAAAGGTAAAGGCACCAGAGAGGCAATTCTGACGTTGCAATTGATAATGGAAGCAAGACTAAACAAAAATCAAGACAGGTTCATACGAAAATTATGAGGAAATAGGGGTAAGCTATAGAGAGAGGGGTAATATACTGTATGTGCAAGAGCCAAGAGGGAATAAAACAATGGACGGCCATCAACGAAGTGCTCGGATTAAAAAGGGTGTAAGACAAGAATGTACTCTTTCGTCTTTACTGTTCAATCTGTGCATCGAAGAAGCAATTAGGCAAATAAAAGAAAGGTGTAATATTGAAATTGTAATTCAAGGTGAAAGTATATCAAAGAAACGATTCGCTGATAACATTGCTAACCTGAGTGAAACTGAAGGAGATTTGCTGAATGGAATCAATAGTCTGATGAGTAGAGTATACGGACTGATAGTCAGGCGAAGTAAGACGAAAGTAATGAGAAGTATCAGAAATGAGTAAAGCGAGAAACTTAACGTCAGGTTTGATGGTCACAAAGTACATATCCTAACCACCAAAGTAACCATTGACAGACGGAGCAAGGAGGACATCAAAAGCAGACTAGCACTGGCAAAAAGGGCAGTCCCGGCCAAGAGAGGTTTGCTAGCATCAAACGGAGGCCTTAATTTGAGGAAGGAATTCTTTGTATGATAGGAAACGACGCATTCCACGAAACCTTTGTTTCAAGAAACAAAACGGAAAATTGGCTCTAGCTAACAAAGAAAATTGTCAATAATTAGCCAAATATTTCTCACGACTTCAAAACTGCTCACAACGATGTACGAGATTCCCCAGTTTACAACCAGCACATATGAAAGAAACTTCAGTACCGCCAACTGAAAAAGCAATTTATAGTCACATTAAAAAGCTCAATAATAATAAGTCATTGAGAGAAGGTGGAACTGTAGATGAACTACTGAAGAACAGTGCTCCAAATTCCTGAAAAGAGATTAATCAAGTCATCCAAGAAATTTGGCAGACAGAAAAAATTCCAGAGGATTGGAAATGTGCTTTAATTCATCTATTGCACAAAAAGGGTGATTGATCAGATGCAAACAAGCGCAGAGACATTTTACTTTTGCGGTCACTCACAAAATTTTATCCTCGTGTCTTCTAAAGTGAGCACAAAAGCAGCTAGAACATACAGTTTCAATTTAATTAGGCTTTAGACCTAATAGGTCGTGCCCTGAACAGATCTTTAATCTTAAAACTATTTTAAAAATTAAATCAATAAATACGAAACCATTGCTCTGCACATTTGCTGATTTAAAAAAAAAGCATACGATTCTATAGACAGACCATATCTATGCAATACTCTACAAGAACGCGGACTAGATACGAAAACTCGAAAACTGTTCGAACAAACACTGTGAGAAACCAAATCAAAAATTAAATTGATATATGAAATTTCGTAACCATTCTTAGTTAAAACAGGGGTAAGGCAAGGAGATGGGATCCCGCCACTATTATTCAACATAGTTTTAGACAAAGTAATGAAAGAATGGGAAATGGAACTAAGAAAACAAAACTTTTGGAATCCAATCGAACTAGGAAGAGGGCAAGGAAAACTGAACTTTCCATGCTTCGCGATTTCAGATGACTTGGCGATTGTAACCAACAAAACAGCAATAAAACAAATCGAGACCCTCGAAGAATGTGCAGAGAAGGTTGGCCTGGAAACCTGCTTTGACAAGACTGAATTCATGTGTTCCAAGTTAGATATTCCGAAACTTAAAAAAAATGAGGTGAGATCAACAGAGTCAAACATTTTACCTACCGCGGTGGAATTATTGAACCAACAGGGCTTTAAAAAATAGCAGAAAAATCAGATTGAAGGAAATCAAGTAAGTGGCCAGGCTTGTTTTAAATTTAGGTAAGAAAAAATGCCTTCCAAAAGACACTAAAATCAGACACTACAACACAGTAATCAAACCGACAGTCGCATATGCAAGTGAATCACACTCACTGAATTGAAAACTAGATTTACAAGAAATTCAGAAAGTAGAGAGAAAGTTTATTAGAAAAATTATGAGACCACGAAATACACGAGATGGATACAGACTGCAAACAATCGAGACAACAGAAAAAGTATCAAACATCGAAATTGACGTCAGAAAGAGACGAATAAAGTTCTATGGACACCTAGACAGTTTACCCGGAAACAGACTAACCACAAGTCTATTGAACTATGTTACATCCCTTAAAGGATCAATACCTTGGGTAACTAAAGTTAAGAAGGATTTGATGAAAGCAAAAATTAAGGTAACAAACACATCAACCAGGGATACATTCAGAAGCAAAATTGACTAGTGGAAGTTTATTCCAGAAATGGATCTAAGACGATACCGAGCAAAGTGGGCTGAAGAACGAAAGAAAGTCTTCAGGGAGGAAATGAAGAAATATTGGGAAAATAAGAAGAACCCTAAGAAACATCCAAAATCACCTGATTATCGTTCTCCAATGGGGACATTCGCTTATAATAATCATAATATTGACAAGAAACTCGAAGTTTTAAAACTGTGAAGTAAGTATGCTCATAAACATTTTTGCACTTTTTTCCCTTAAACACATCTCATTGCTGCCAATCTCTCATCTTTGACCAATGAAAGGTCTAAGCGAAATACCCCTGTCAGCTTGTCAAGTTATTTCAATAATGCACTTAAATATTCATTAATGGACTTGACGTTCTCCCCTAACATTACTGGAGGCAGCAGGTACTATCCATCAGTGTCATTCGTGAAGTTCCTAAATGCAGTGTCGGACTTTATGGGAAGTTTTCTTTCGTACTCGTAAGCCTTCGGTGTGAGAGTTGGAAATGTATATAGTGTCAGAAATAGAAATCTGGCACATTTTTGTTATAACAGTGGGGAAAACAATTCAAGACTGATAATTGATCTTATGTATGAATATTTATCCCCAGCTGTGCTTAAGCATATAGCTTCCTATGCTCCAGAAGCATAAGAAAAACAGAAGGTTTCCAAGTCCGCTGAATCAGAAGATGCTGCTTGTTTAACACCAGGCTCTCCACTCAGTAGCAGTTCGAAACAGTCAGCTGTCAGTGCTTTGCTGCAACAGGTTGAACTTCACAACCTGACAAGCTCCTGTAAGAAGTGTCGAGGCTAGCAGGGCTTACTAGCGGGCTGTGGGTGAATTTTCGCGGGTGATGTGGAATTCCACCCTTAGAACAAGTAGCCAGCCGCGTTAGCTCCCTCTGTCCTAGCGTCTTGGTTTCTGACGCCATAGAGATTGCAGATAAAATAGACAGGCCGTGGGGCGTACCTCACGAATGTAGGTCTGAACTAAAAAAAAAATGGCTAGTTAAACCTAACTAACCTAAGGACATCACAAACATCCATGCCCGAGGCAGGATTCGAACCTGCGACCGTAGCGGTCTTGCGGTTCCAGACTGCAGCGCCTTTAACCGCACGGCCACTTCGGCCGGCGGTCTGAACTCGATCGCTCGCTCAACTCAGCAGACAAAATGCGTTTCCAAATCCGTTAATTCATAACTAGGGGTGTATGTAGTAGCGAGAATTGCATCTTCTACTGGAATCTGATATTACGAAGTCTGACTGATTAGTAGCCCTGAAATAAAATTTACGATCAATTCTTGACACAAATGGTATAACGCCTTTTTTTATAGCAGTTAGTCTTTTCTGCATAACAGTCCTCATTTTATACAATATGTGGTACCTTATGCAACTGGTAGTCATTTGGCATGATTTTTATTTCATTCTACCCCAGTACAGCCGTAACTAATTATTAGTAGGCCCATGGACTTCATATCGTTTTGAGACTACTAACAATAAAACTACATAATAGTGGATTCAAGTAGAAGATGCAATTCTCGTTTGTAAATGCACACCCAGTTACGAGTTAACAGGTGTAGGAACGCAGTTTGTTCCTGAGCTGAGTGAGCTAGCAAGCGTGCTCGACCTATCTTCGTGGCTTATGCACAGCGGCCTGTCTTTCTCGCAGGTCTCGATCGCACCAGTCTTCTAGAGGATTCTATACTTAGGACTAAATCCCCTCTTCCTCAGTGATATGAGAGAAAAACACAGTGGCCATCTTGAATTCTGTATTTTGTTAAATTGGCCTATTTCTGTCACTATGAGAATGTGACATCGAACATTTTTTAATTTCCTGCTAATTTATGCTTGGATAATTTATCTGCTTCTACCATGATGTCTGAGGGGTAGAGCAAAACATCTATTTTTTTGATTATCCTCCTAATTTTTAAGTTTTGCATAAAAATTTATGTGTCAATTAAAATACAGAATATTCTTTCTTCAAAGTCTCTCTCCTTGGGGGATGTGCAAATTACATATTCTATTCAACTACTGCGTCGCGCATTTGGACACTGTTATGTAACAAAGCTTTAAAATCACTGGAATACTGAATCTGAAATAATTAACACTGATCTAATTAAATGCCAAATGTAACATACTCTGCATTCAGCGCATACTATTTAACTGAAACTCAGTACTGAACTACATTATGATAGTTGCATGTGTTGTGTCTAGACCATACAGCCTACACACAATGCTGTAGCCGATAGGGCACGCAAGGCTAACGCAGACGGGCGTGAAGTCTGGAACATGAGAACTTATAAATGAATAAGAAGAAAAGTACGTAGATGCTTGTTGCTTAACTTTTAATTAGTCCTTGGAATACATCTCTCTTGAATATTAGTAAGCTATAGGCACTGATACAAATGGCGCCTTGCTAGGTGGTCGCCAGTTAACTTAGCAGAGGGCTATTCTACTGTCTATCTCTCGGCAAATGAGAGCAAGGCTTAGCACGTCCAATCGCTAGCTATGTTGTCCGTACAACTGGGGACGAGGTCTCCTCAGTCTCTCGAGACCTGCCTTGTGGTGGCGCTAGGTTTGCGATCCCACAGTGGCGACACGCGGGTCCGACATGTACTACAGGACCGCGGCCGATTTAAGTTACCACCTAGTAAGTGTGGTGTCTAGCGGTGACACCACAGCATGACATGACGTCCAATTTCTGACTTGAAATGTTCACAAAAATAAGACGTCGTTCTACTCAGAAGAAAAATTCTGTAAATTAATCTGCTTGCTTGGCTCAACACCTGAGAAATCTGACTATGAACTGTGCGAAGTGAGATCTGCCCTGAAAAAAAGTAACTTACCTCTTGCTCACGATTCTATTTTATGACTGATATACTGGCGTTCTGGAAAGCAAACTGAAATCGTCAGAAGCAACAGCTAAAGAGAAAATAAACTAATTACTACAAAATTTGTTTTTGCTCGTCAAAAACAATCTGTGGCTTCATATGGAGTAAGGGGCAATGCACACTGGACACAACATTCAAAACTTCACTAAGAATAATTGACGTGACTTATACTTTAAAGAAAATCGTTCTTGAAAAATTAACCATTGATTACTGTCAAAAAGGGACTATATAACATAAGATGACTGAAAATTACGAATTCCTCTAATTACAAAAATTACGGACATGTAGTCAATAGTGTTACTTGTGACGTAATAAAAACAAAGAGATCAAATTAACGCTAATCATGAATCTTATTCGTCATTTAAGGGACAAAAATTTCCTCAGTTAACAGTTCGGCCAAACAAGCATTTCATTCCTACCGTGCACTGGCTATCTTGAAATATTCCTCCAAAAATCTTCTCTATGAGTAGGACCAATGACATATGTTTACAAACAAGTTGTCATCTCCATAATAAAATATTCCAGATATTTGCCTTCAGATTCACAATTACCGAATTTCTTTCTCTACAAAACTGAACTGCTCACTATTATACTTCAAGTAAGAACGCCCTAGCGCTGCACAACTCACAGGCGAGCAAGCGAACCACACATAAACACAGTCAAGGATATTACTCACTGCTCGTGCAGTGCGCTCATTCAGCTATTTCACAATATAGCAATGGTGAACTATTTTCAATGGCAGTAAACATACGAAGACCTTACAGTGTTGAATATACAGCCATTTTATACATAAGGCAGCTAGACTTTGTCACATGGGTGGAGGGAGGGGAGTGAGGATATCTGACGGTGCCATCGGTGACGCCACGAGTGAGGTACTTTGGTCAAGAGCCAGCACTGCCCGAATACTGACGTTGATGGTTTCAGGCTGAAACGAAGCCATGATTGTGGCAGTGTGTGTTTCCTTGTTTCTCCTAAGTAAAACATTGAAAAATGATTAAAATGGGTCTGAGCACTATGGGACTTAATATCTGTGGTCATCAGTCCCGTAGATGTTAGAACTACTTAAACCTAACCTAACCTAAGGACATCACACATATCTATGCCCGAGGGAGGATTCGAACCTGCGACCATAGCATTCGCGCGGTTCCGGACTGAAGCGTCTAGAGCCGCTCGGCCACCGCGGCCGGCTAAGTAAAACATTGTTTAATGCAAAAACGATATGAGTGACAAGCTAGGCTTACCACTTTGACGTGTTCTATAAGTCAACTCAAGTGTCGCTGACGACGTCCACATTCAGTACCTGCGAATACTGCACACCACCACAATTTGCAGAACGTGTGCCACTGTTGTCTTGTGTAATCCCAACCTCATTTAACTTCACACAACGCATTTCCTGTTTCCAGTCCAAAACTAGCTCTGCTCATTTGTAAGGAGTTACATTTTATGATAGGGCTGCATCTAAAACACCTTCAGGTCAGACTAGACTAACTTGATGTGCGCAGTTACGATAAATTCATGCCAATTAAGTTTTTAATTGTTACATTTATGTATATGTTTGGGTTTTATGTTCCTTCTGCAGTGCATAAAAGTCGTTGTTCAACCATTACGGATAATTATGCGAACTGCATTGATAAGCATCCAACTCTGAACAGGATCGGGAGTGATAGCAACAGTCCTGTGCAAGAAACATAAAGAAACAATCTTAAGAATTTTTCTGTATTTCTCAGGGTAGTAATTGCTCAGTAACTCTACCTGTATTGCTCGTAGTAGTCGCGATAGCAAGTTTATGTGCTTGTGATACTGCTGTAAGTGGAGCACTAAATAGGTGTGTTATGGGATTTGCAACTAGGTTCAGGCGAAGAAGAGGTGCACTGAGGCAACTCGCTGCCGATTTTGATTTAGGAAGGTCAGTGACATGTTTGTGGAGTGGGACAATGAAAAACGGAGGTATTTCTCGATAGCTCCGGCAACCTGAAGAACAATATTTTCGGCCACACTACTCTTGTTGTGAGGGATAAAAACTTTAAATGAAAGTTAAGCGTGTATAAATTTTTTATTCCCCATCTGATCTCTTAATCAGCTTCCACCACGTATTTGTAAATACACTAATATTAATGTTACCTACAGTGATAAAATATTTCTTTCGAATACGCAGGATAACGGATGCAACCACAGGTTTGTTAGATATTACTTATTGCTTCCATACTGGTAAGTTACATTTAGTTTTAACATGGACTATCACATCAAAAGTTTTTCTTCTTTCTTTACAAGGGAGTGGCAAAATTTAATTCATGAAAAAGTCCCTCGGTATCGAATTATGTTGCTTCATCTGTTGCGAAGTTTTACACGTAAACTGCTTGTGCTGTTGAGGAAGAAATGGCAGCATTGTCAAAAGGTAAACCATGGGTGGTTTTCAGATGAAGTGCGACATGGCATGGACCTGCCATGGTGTTTCCTCTTTTGAAAACAATGACAGTTTTCCATTCTTCTGTGTCAGAGTAAACATTTTTAATAGCTGTGTGATATGGGTGAGGATCAGACACCTTGAAGAAAGGGAATTTGGAGATCTTACCGCCTGCACTGACAATGTATCAGCAGCGTCTTTAAGTTCAAAGTAGTCAGTTGTATTCATCTGAGTCGCATGGAACGAGTTCGTAATTTCAGCGGATGGAGCTGCTGAGGTATCCACTGCTTCTCACAAAGACCATGTAGCTTCTGGTAATGATGTTGCAAAGATTTCTTCCGTGATTTGACATTTGGAACAAGTCCAATGTCATGAAACGAAGTACTAAAATCACAAGAGCTCTGAAAACGCATTTTGAAAACAAAAAATGTTTAGAACGTTGACATTTTCCACCCTTCATATATTTCTTGTCATGATTTCTCTGGTCTTGAATACCTCTGAAATTGCGAATCACATCCATTTATGTGACTTGTTTCGTAAGTAATCAGTCACTCACATTGGATGGCACCGACGTTTCATACATATTTTAATTTTTAATCTTCCGCTGCAACAGAAGAACCTTACAATCATAGACACATAACAAAAGACTGATGTTAATGAAGTTTGTTAATATACGAGTTATTAACCCATGATCTTCAGAAAATTGACAGGGCTGCTTCACATGCATAGATTGATTCAGTTTGTCTCTGTTGTAGCGTGTGTCACGTTTGTTTTCCTCTGTGTATATCTTTACTATATTGCTGATGATGCCACAGATGTAGTCTTCAGCTCAGAGGCTCTGTGAGCTATTTCCAGTGTGAACATGAAAGCTGAAGGTTTAACAACAAGCTATAATCTGAAGAATTTCGTTACCAAATACTATACCGAGAAACTATTTTCTTGTCTGTTCACACTTATATTATGCATTTGAATTTTGTATTGCATTTTGCGTCGTATACGCGAGTACGGCTCCTGTAAGAGGATTTGCTGCGTCTTCGGTGAATTTTATGAAGCACTTTAATATTTCGTCAGCAATATAAATCTCCTGTTGGACGAATGATGATATCGTAGACCTGCAACAGAAAGGGGATAATTATTCGCAGTTATACAAGCAGACAGAAGAGAAGACATCCACGTAAACAAGTGAGAAATAGAAATGCATTAAAGCAAAGACATAACACGACATTTTCTTAAAGCCATTTTACGGTATGATATTCACCAAGTGTAGTAGCAGTGTGTGGCTTCATCTTTAGCCCATGATTCAGTATTTCGTCACTCTACACTGTTGTCTGTCAGTTACTGGTTTTGTATATTTTGTGTTTGGGAAAGTTAAGATCTTAGAATAAGATTACTCCTAATTAGGCAATGGCCTGGGTCAGTTATAACATGGCAGGTCATGTCATGTGACGCCCGATGTCGATACGTTAATATCGTTGTAGCAGTATATTATGTAATAATTTGTTTAGTATGTGACAGTAATAAAATGCGTTTCTAGCGTTGGCTGCTACAACTGTACACAGAACGAAAAATCTGCAGACAGTATTAGAATGTTTACTGTTATTTATAAATTTTAATTTTGTTTATGCCTGTGGAGTATACACATCTTAAGCAAGATAGTAAATACATAAACATATATTTGATAGTTATGGTATATACTGTCTGTCACAGGCAGTAAGAAACCAAGAAATAGGGATTTAAAATGCTGCATTAGTAGCAAATATTTATTACCGTACGAAAACAGATTCCCGAAAGCACTTCCAATTTTGTGAACAACATTTATGCTTTAAGGTGCTATCTGTTGTTATCTGACATGCAAGTTTTCAGGGTACAGAGCGCTCATTGTTGTTGATTGTTACTAGATGACTGAACCCAATACATTCACAGGGGAAGGTCGCAGCAACCTTGGCTGAAACGTAAGTTTTGCCTTCCAGCGGCAGTTAAAACACCTTGGACAAGAAAATAATTGGACGCCCCCAGAAGACATGGTGAAGTTTATACCGAGTAACGCTTCCTACGGCCTCAATAACAGCCTCACTTTCCTTGACACGGATGCATGCACAGATTAGGTTAGGAAGTGTGCCATAAGGACGTTGTGTCCTCTCCTGAGGCATGCTGGCCCTCAGTAGCGGCTCCTTGACACCCTGGAAACTCTTACTGAACGGAGTTTACGACCGAGCTGCGCATGCGCATTCTTTGTCCAGGAGAGATCTAGCGATGTTGTTGACCACAAGAGTAACGCAGTATAGCCCAGGCAGTTCACAGAATCACTACCATGAGTGAAAGTACAGTGTCCCGTTAAAAAATGAAAACAAGATTTTATTGCATGAGTGATAACACTTGAGTTCGCACGACGTCTGCTACGTACCGCTCTGCCGTCAGAGTTTCCTCAATGACGACCGGCCTTGACCTGAACTCACAGCCGATGGCTCCTCACGTGAATAGTTTGCTGCAAACCACTTTGCCTCTCCGAAACACCGGAGGAACGGGACCTCTCCCCAGTTCGCCGCCATATTCGCCGTCGATGGTCATCCAGGGTCGTGAACCACGGTTCATCCCTGAACATTGGGCGACGCCATTCGTCAGCAGTCCATGCTTTCTAGTCACAGCTCCACTCCAAACGCACCCACCTGTGTGGTGATGGCAACTTTATCCTATGCAGGGGACGGTAATTCCCTAGTCTGCCTGCTGCTGGTCTCTTAATAATGGTAAGCGATTAGACAGAATGTTCAGTACCTTCTCTCGGATGGCAGGTGCGGATGTGTGCACGATTCGGCGATCCTCCCGTTCCGTGGTCTGTTGTAGAGGCCCAGAATCTTGATAAAAAGTACGCCCTCCCTCACATTCCCACGCCGTCCAATGCAAAGCAACATCGCAAATCAGGACAGTGCACTATTCGACCTAGTGGCCAAATGGAGACATTTCGTACTTTTGTCACGTGCTGATAACGCTGTGTCACTGGAGTACGTGGTATCTATGTGGCTTTCACAGTGATCACTCAACACTGGGCGTTGTTCATGCACCTCGTAAATCCTATGAGGACTGGTAACAGCGCAGGACATGAACGACACTGACGCACCACGATGTCCGTTCTACCAGTGACAAATTTGGAAGTCGCATCATTTACGTACCAACCGATGGTATGTACATGTACCAAATTATAGTGAGATCCGGTCATGTGTTCTGGGTGCTTCACATACTGCGTACCTTCGATATTATTTTTCAGTATTAGCTAGTGTTAAATTCCTGGTTTCTTTTTTCAGTGAGCCTCCTACTAAACCTACAATTTCTCGTTTTAATTAAAAGTGTTTCTGTCTAAGTATCCTTGCTGATTTTCTATTGCAGTATTTGGTGCACACTCGCGGCTAGTCATCCAGAGAGCAACGCTGGGTGTTCCTGCTTCTCGCAAATGCCCATTCGCTCCCACAATCTGGGCTCCCGCCCGGCAGCTGCTGAGAATATGTGCGATGTCTTTCATGTGAAATAAGTACGGCTCGGTCGCAACTACCACCCTGCCTTGCTCAGAGTCAACTCTATGTCCAGAATCCAAAACACAAAAACTTTATTTTTAACAATACTCGCAGCACTTTCCCTTATTGAGACCCAGACAGAACTGTATCTCCATCTGTTCTCTTCACACACTACTAATTCTTGGCAGGTAAGATGAAAAGAGAACGGGGATACTCGAGCGGGGACTGAGAGCGGCCCAATCATTTATGTAATTCCCGTAAAACCCCAACAGCGTTCACAGAAACATCTACACTGATGAGACATAACACTAGGACCAGCTGCTTAGCTGCGTATTCGTCCACCTTTGAAGCGCAGTGCAGCAGCCATTCAGCGTGGCATAGATGTTGAACTTCTTGGTGCGTTTCTGCGGGTATGTGGGACTAGACTGAAACGCACAGGTAAGGCAATTGCCACAAATTACGAACCTACTGCCTCTGGGAACGGAGCTGGGCTCAATAGCATTCCAGACGTGTCCTATATGTTTCAGATCAGTTGAAACTGGTGATCAAGGCAGGACAGTCATTTGAATGCACTGTAACACCCCTCAGACAACTTAAGCACATTTCTGGACTTGTTACACGGACAGCTATCCTACTGCAATATGACACTGCCGTCGAGGCGGCCATCAAGCAGGAAGGGATGCAGGAGGTCCACACAAACGTTCACGTAGTTCACAGTTGTGAAGGTGCCTTCAGTAACTTCAATAGTTTAATATTTCTTCAGTATATTATTAAGATTTGTGGTAATTTTGTGTCCCGAGTTGTTTATGAGATCTACAATTGGACGCATAGGACAACTACTTTTGTGAATCTTAAGTTGAGACCTCAGCCTCGTGGATTGTTTATTCATTACAACACGGTACTGGGCTTCATTAATGGTTAGAAGAAAGTTTAAATTTTAAGAATTTTTTTCAGCTTATTCTTATAATTTAGTGGCGTGGTCTGTTTTTAGTATAGTGATACTATTAGATTCTAAAAATTCAAGTGGTTTGGAGTTGTAGTCACACAATAACTGCTGTGTTGCTGTTATCCGACTTTTAAAAATGGCGCCATACCTAGAAAAGTTCCTGTTGATGTCTGTATTATCTCTTTAATTTGAAGTGATATTAAAAATTTGTTTTCCTTAAGATTTTCTTTTATGGTTTTATTTGCTTTATGAGCTATGGCAGTCTATGTGTTGCAGTTAAATGTAGCTGTGGCACAGGCTATTTTGTTGATAATAATTAAATTGTTCACATTATTGAGTAAGTGTATGGTTCTTTAGCGTCAGGTGCAGTCTAGTGTGGACTTTATTACATTACTCTTTGTTCAATGGCTGTACTTGAAAAAACGCCTAAACACCATGTTTTTAGGCACCAAAAGTACTACTTGTTGTGCTGGCCGCTTCTGTAATGGTAAATCGTTGAAATTTTTACCATATGTCCTTATGATCTCTGGTAACTTCTAAATCTTTTTCGATTTTAACATGTGTTACAGGGATCCAGATGTCCAAATTCACTGTACATACTCATGTAAAACATCTGAATGAGGAGTAAATGCAGTTTTAACTGACGTAGAGACAGCATGGTAAGGGTTCTGGGTTCATTGCAAGGGTTCTGACGCCACTATCTTGACGTGGAAACTATTCGTTGGTGCTACTTCACATCGTAGGCACCTTACAAAAATTGTCATACTAAATTTTTGGTACTTGTAAATCAAACACTGCATGATTTGGTATACTATAGGCGTAGCCTAAAAACATTGCGCTCTTCTGTGTAAAGTACTGTAAAGTGAACTTATATTGAACGGAAAACGATTCTGTTTCAACCTTACGATGTGTGTATTTATTTTTCGTTTACATGTGTGGAAGTATGTAAATGTGTCAAAGTATACAAGTAAAATGTCAAAACTTTGCTGACATACAGACTTCATCTTATACAAGCAGCACACCCCGCTGTAACAGGCAAAAGAAGGGAACTAGCTGAACAATTCTTCTGTCGGAGCACAGAAAAGACAAATACGCTTACCCAGTAAAAGATTCAGAGAAAAGTGGGGAACCAGCTGCCTCAGTCCCCTTTCCGCTTTCCCCACCAAACGATTTTGGCATGTGAACATATTCGCGCTTTCTTGTGCTGGAAGACAGTAGCAGAGAGATACTGACATTAGAAAAGAGGGGGAGAGAGAGGGTTTGGGGGAGACAGAAATGGAGGAATGTAATAATAGTGGAAACTAAAGACAGAGGAGACAATGGAAACCAGAAAGAGAGATGACTGGAACCATACATAGGCTTAGGAGTCTGCAGCCTTCCCATTCTCCCTCCCAACCAGCAAAAGTTGACAAGAAAAGCCTGCCCACTTTCTCCCACCTCACCTACGCTTTAACGTTTCCTAGTCTAAGGCCAAAGCCTCAAGGAAACCACCCCCAGGACACAAATGGAGAGGAGACAATGCTGGCTGAAAAGAAAGATGGCAATGGTAGTGTGACAGAGAGAGACAATGAAAGTGAAAGAAGGAGACAGTCGTAAGGAAGAGCGAGAGAAAGGCATGAAGACAATGACAATCGGAGACTGACAGACAGGAGAAAGTCCAATGAGAGAAGAAGTAGACATGGGAAGGAGACGTCTGTATGTAAAGAGTAGCAGTGAGAGGGAGATGATGAATATAATGGCATCGCTACAATGAGGGTTTTGGGTAAAAGGAAATAGCATGTTCTGTATTAAAAGAGTGCGAATAGTTCACATGCCAATATCCTTGGTGAGGTCGTCGGAATGAGGATTGACCCAATTGGTTACCCACTTTTCAGTAAAAGTCTTTTATAGAGGATTACATTTGCCTTCTTTGCTCTCAAATAGTGGTATTTTACTTCTGGTATATACATGCTACATTTAACAACAAGTCGTAGTTTTTCCTATGTGATCGTGGTAATGTAGCCGACGAAAGCTTCTTTTCTTTTTCACAGGTAAAGCCCGCATCTCGTGGTCGTGCGGTAGCGTTCTCGCTTCCCACGCCCGGGTTCCCGGGTTCGATTACCGGCGGGGTCAGGGATTTTCTCTCCCTCGTGATGGCTGGGTGTTGTGTGATGTCCTTAGGTTAGTTAGGTTTAAGTTGTTCTACGTTCTAGGGGACTGATGACCATAGATGTTAAGTCCCATAGTGCTCAGAGCCATTTGAACCATTTTTGATTTCACAGGTAAACAGAAGAAAATTCTCTCCTATTGTTCTCACCCTTTTTATACTCTCCTTTATTTTCTTTTGAATCAGCTGAAGTAAATATGCCACTTTTGTTTCTTACCTAATAACTTGTTTCCACTTTATCAGTTTCAACTGTGTTACATAAAATCCTCCTGAGCACTACTACACTGTCAATATTCTACATCCTGTTATAGTATAACAAGGTGGTTCCTCAATAATAATAATAATAATAATAATAATAATAATAATAATAATTATTATTATTATTATTATTGGCCCTTAATATAAATTTAATATTTATCTGAAATGGGCTGAGTGCGTTTGTAACAACGAATGTTTTATTTATTAACACTATAAAACTTAATGAAACTTTTATCAAACTTTGAATACCTGTCTTTCCAGTTTAAAAAATCTGTGCAAGATGTTGGATTAACTATGATAGTCTGTAATTTTCTTAGGAAGAAGAAATTCCTACTTAAATAAATATTTTATACAGAAAAAAGGTTATCTGCATCTTTTGCGACCATTATCAGTACGTACTTGAACACGTGGAGGTTGCGACAACATATAGATAACTGCATCCGCTATGTCTTCAGGTTCCATCATAGGCGTATGCATATTTTCCAGTGCTTCAAGCGAATACTTTTTTAAGTTATTGTATATATCTGTTTTCACAACTCCTGGCGATATTTCCTAGAACAAAAATCAAACGTTAACAAACAGAAGATAATGTTTAATTTTCAAAACTGTTTTATTTCCCCTTCAAATTTAATATTTATCGAAGGATCATTTATATATTTCTCAAAATTATTGTCCTAGTTGAAGTATATTACAAGTACGACGGTTATTCGGCAAGTAAGAAACAATCGGTCACAAAGTGGAAACCACAGTGAAAACCAAAAATGTTTTACAACAGTTAGTTACAACTTCCACCTCCTTCGCTACAAAGTCGCCGCTCCGACTTAGACGTCTGTTCTAGCATTGTACCAACTTTGCAATACCCTCATCAAGAAGACAGCCGGCTGTGTTTTTCGACAATTTTCTACGCTGGTCTGCAGCTTGTTGTCTGTGCCGAAATGTTGCCTTCATAGCCGGCGGTACATCAAAGCAGGGACGAAAATCTTAGGGAGCAAATTGCGGGCTGTGTGGTGGGTGATCAAACACTTCCCATGGAAAACGCTGCAGGAGTGTCCTCAGTGTCCCTGAAGTGTGCAGCCGTAAACTGTCATGAAGAAGATAATGCATGACAGTTACATTACGTGGAGTTGCGTGAAACCAGGCCAAAAACTCCCGGCACGCATCATATTTTGTGGAAGTCATCATTCTCTGGGCATCTTTTCACGCTCATTGTGCACTCAGAACTGAAAAGAGCGACCTGACACTATCTTCTGACATACTAGAGACACTGTCCAACACATCTGCGCAAAGTTTGATCGGATGGTTTCCATTTCGCGACCAATCATTCCTTACTTTCCAAATTACCCCTCATACATTGTAAAATAAAGACTTGTCCAGTCTAGAAAACATAAAGTAGAGTTGCTAGGTCAGATGCACTTTTCAAAAAGTGTTAAACTCATAAATAGTGAATAATTTCTATTACATAATTACTGTTCCCTAAAGGTCATATTTTGATCCCATGGAAAGTATGAAGTTGACTTTAGTAAACGTCTTTATTTAGTGATGGAGTCTGAGAATTCAGTGGGTCAATTTGATTAGAATATTGTGTGAATTCTTCTTTGACAATCCTGGGAGTTGCCTATGTTTGTCATATGTACACTAAAGTTCATGCCTGGTCATACTCAGTCAGAATAATGAGCTACTATTTTTCCCGTCGTATATAAGTACTGTGAGACAGATGCTTTCGAGTAGGTGTGTACTGTATCCACAGAATGGTGTGTGCTCTTAGCTAATGAAGAACTCATACATGCATCATTCGCCCAAATGTCTTCAGAAATCCATAGCTGTTAGCTATGTTACGAAGGTAAAATTACATAAAGACTCATTTCGCTACTTTTAGACAGTTGAACTTTCATTGTCAGTTTTCCATTACGTTTTGAAGGCATGGATTTGTTTTAACTCTTCCTGAAACATAGGTAAAATTTCTACGTGCGTCTTTGGGTTGGCTGATCTGGCAAGAGAGTGAAAAGGAAATATAGGGCCAGAGCTTTATACACTCATGCGCGCGCGCACACACACATACAGTATCCCAGGAATACTACAACAAACGACGGTGGAAGGGGGTGGGGGTGTGGAAAAGGGATTGTTGAATGTGTCTCGAGGAACAAATCTAGAATAGGAACCCGCGCTTAGAAACATCAGTAGTACAAGAATGCAGTAGTTTAGAAACGAAGTCAGTATTTTCCAAAATCCTAATGTGGAATCCAAGAGGCAGGACGAACTCAAATGCTTCCATCCATTAAAAAATTAAACTTCTCTCCCTTCTTTCGTTGCTCCCCGAAATTGTACTGGATAGGCATTTCAAAATTTGTATGAAACTCTGTTTGGCAGCAATGAATCAAATCTGGAAGTCCATCTAGTTGGGAACAGTTTCCTCAGGGCCTAACACGTCTGTTAGTCATCAGTTTCTTTTATTAGTCATCTCTGAAACACATAATCACTGAAGAACACATATATTCATGGCCCTTTGTCCTAAAACTGTTGCAGTTCCTACATATTCATTACGGAATCATTTAGTAGAAAATTTTATTGTGTAATGAGCAACATGTAAACTCAGTACCTAGGTAAAATGCTGTACTTCCTGACTGCATACCTGAATATTTCCCATTCATAGATACAGCATAATCGTATTATTGACCACTGCTTCTATCTAGCTGTGTTTTCATCTTCGTTAAATCATTTTATGATTTACTTTTCAAAACTCACTGGATCATAGCCACTTAACACCACTGCTTCCCTCATTTCAAACTGATTTCCATTTGAATTACTAAAATTTAAGTGCAAATATCTTACCACAGAAAGTTGGTCCATTCTAGAAGTAGTACGGCAGGGAGAGAAAGAGACATCCTTGAGCCCAACCTAGAGGCGATTCTGGGGAATCTCATGCAATTGAGCTTTTCATATTTTGCATTAAGCCCTCCCCCTGCCCCTCCCTCCCCCCCCCCCTCCCGATCCCCGCCGCCCGCCCCCCCCCCAGCCACACACACACACTCAGCACCCCTCGCATTCGTGGGAGCAAGATTCAGTTCACATGCATGCCATATCACACTTTCAATAGCCCCCCCCCCTCATCAATCCCCCATTACACTACTGTTTGCATGAAACATCCCGCTACACCACTCTCAAACATTCCGCAAACCTTGGCTTCCACTTTGCAGCTATTTTTGCATTACTAACTTCCAAATATTGATTTAAGGACTGCCTATGCCAGTCCTCACGTTGGTAGCTAAGTATCATTTGCCGTGGAATACTGGAACAAGTAAATTGCATACTTCTTAATTCACAAATAAAAATCAACATTTGCTCTAAAATATAAGTAACGAATTACGAATTCTTATTCACTGAAAATGAGATTTTTACTTTAAATACTATCCCACAAGGTCTGAGAACATAAGTAACAGCAATTCCATTTTCACATCCTACTTGCTCCTGTTACTTACCAGATGGCTGCATGAAAAATCGATATTTCTTCTGTAAATAATTAAAAATCAACATTTGCTTCGAAAATATAAATAACAAATTAAAAATTCGTAATTGTTGAAAGCGATCTGTAGGTTAAATGCTACTACACAAACCCAGAAAACGCGAAATAATTGCAAATCCTAATTCCTCCAATCACCAGCAGAATACTGCACTGTAAAATCGAGACCATAGTTCTATCTTTGCACCACGCCAATAGATGGCTCCAATGTCAACTAAAAAACAGCAGCAGCACGAAAAATGCAAAATTTACATTTCTATTAGAGGTTAAAATTCTGTCTGATGTGGCAATATTGCAATACTGTAGTGTAAAAGAAAGTGTGAGTTAATTTCCACATATATACAGTCGTTAAATTAATGACCAAAGTCTGAAGTATGCACCCCAAGGTAAATTAGGCCTTAAAATTCGATGTCGTAAAACTAACCTATCCAGGCCTATAGCTGCAGGAAAATATATGCTACGTTGGCATTCAAATAGACACTGACTCTGCTGTTTCTATCATCTCAACGTAATGACGCCGCAGTTGGTTCACCTACTGACACTAAGTAGAAAACAATTATAAATTTACATTATAATGAGACTAAAGATGGCGTTGACACGACAGATCAAATGATAGGGAAATATTCAACTGAGAGGTGTTTTCTGTACTCATGTGGACATAGCAGCGGTGAATTATACACTATTTTTGTTGAACTGCCCAGGTTGGAATAAGAAAAAACGTAATAAGCGACGACTCTTTCTTCAACAACTGGGACTACAGCTCATGAAACCATACGTTGAAGAAAGGGTTACAAATATTGCAGGACTGCCAAAGCCTGTAATTTCAAGTATAGAGGGTATTCTCAGACGGAAAATCAAGCAGAACTTCGGTGCAAAGAAAGCTCATGGAGGTAAAGGTAGATGTCGTTTGTGTGTTAGTGTAAGCCATTCAAAAGCAGAAAAGTACAACAAAGTTAACAAAACAACAATAATCTGCAACAATTGTAACAGATACTCTTGTGACAAACAGAGCAAAAAAAACTGTTGTATGTTCCAAGTGTGAGTAGATTCCGAAAAAAGTGGTGAATAATTCTTGTCAAAAAACTAGATTATGTACCAAAACTATTTGTACATTACCTTAAGTTTACATTTTTTAATATTATATTATATTATATATTTTTATATTATTTCATATTGTATAATATTTTTTAAATTGTAGTGTAGTGTACTTCAATAGTACTCTAACGACTTTTACTACTAATTTTTCTCCAGATAATTAGACTTCCTAAACTCAACTGAAAGATGTAAAACGCATTTCTAAAAACAGTTTTAAAAGAAATGTTCATGTTCTGGATCCTAATTATCCATCAATAGATCTTTCAGGAGTATGTCACTAATGTAATTCAAGTACAATTAATGAATTTTATTTATTTTAAATTTTTTTGTGATTGGCACAAAGTACGCCCGTCCCCCTTGGTAATAAACGTTACTGAAAATGGCTTGGTATTG